>NC_034602.1:66844953-66874173 GCF_900095145.1 Mus pahari
GGGAAGGGGAAGGGGAAGGGGAAGGGGAAGGGGAAGGGGAAGGGGAAAGGGAAAGGGAAAGGGGAAGAGGGAGTAGTAGTAGTAGTCTGTGTTAAGCATGAAGTCTTCCCTGCCTGCCTCCTGGGAATGCCGGTCTCCTGGGCCATCGTCTCCCAGTCCCTCAGTATGCTTCAGCTTGACCCCAGCTGTAGGAGCTGTCTCAGGAGTTTGTAGGTATTTAGTAAATGAGGCTTGGATGGCGGAGCTAGGTCACTGTGGGCAGGACTGGAACGTCTTCCTTTCCCATCCTGGACTCTGCCTCTAGACCCAGCCACCACATGAGCAACTCCCGATGCATCCCTGCTGCTCTGCCATGCCTCCTTACTACCGTGATGGACGGTGTGCCCTCTCACACTGGAGCCAGGGCCAGAGAGATGGATCAGAAATGAGCTGCCATCACCTGAATGTCCCTCTTCTTTCACAAATATCATTTTTAAAATAAAAATAAAATGAGCCAAAATGAAGCTGTCCTTCTTTAAGTTGTCTGGGACAGGTGACCTATTCACATGTGCCACACACAGAAGCATGGGCCACCTTGGGGACTATTCTGCCTACTATGGTCCTTAATCTCTCCAAAATATTCTTCTTAAAATGTTTTTAATGAATTCTTTGAGAATATCATACAGTCTATCATATTTACTTTCCTTTCCCCTGCTCTCAAATACATTATTAGGGACTGTCAAGTTATTGTCTATATTTCTTACCACTTTTTCATAGCTTATTTCTGAGGTTCAAGTAAATTATATAAATTCTTTTTTTCTTTAGATTTATTTATTTTATGTGAGTATACTGTCGCTGTCCTCAGACACACCAGGAGAGAGCATTTAATCCCATTACAGGTGGTTGTGAGCTACCGTGTGGTTGCTGGGAATTGAACTCGGGACCTCTGGAAGAGCAGTCAGTGCTCTTAACCATTGAGCCATCTCTGCAGCCCCATATAAATTCTTTTAATTGCATCAGTCCATAGTTTGTCCCAGTTGGTGTTTTAGTTGTCTACTATGTTTATCTATCTACCTGTTTTGTGTGTGGCTGGATGTGTCAGTGCATGTGTGGATGTCAGAGTTGGTTCTCTCCTGTCATGTGGAGCCCAAGGACTGAACTCAGGTTGTCAGCATGTTATCCAAACACAGGGTCTATGAAAGCTCAGAAGCCACACAAGAAAGCCCTGAAAGGGGCTGGGAGGGTGGGAAACACTTCCCAGAGCGACCTAATTTCCTAGCTGGGTGGAAAAGAGAGAGCAAGCAGAGGGAGGCCCTGTGAGCACCAGATGGCAAGCAGGCAACACCAGGAGCCTCAGGCACACCCAGCCGTGGAAAAGCTTCCCGGAGCTGGGGAAGGTAGGCTTGGCTCCAGCTGGTCCACATGAGTATGATGAGACTCAGCTATCGTGGAAGGGAAAACTGAAGCTCCAGTCCAGAACAGGCAAGGGAAGCCTGTTAGATGGATCCAAGGGGATGGAGTCAGCTGCCATAGGTGTGTTTTGGCCTGAGGAACCTGCAAACACACCAAGTGCAAAAGGAACATTTTCCCTAAGCTGTGGTGAGACTGTAACACCCCAAACTTCTGAACTCGTAAGGTATTAAGTCTGAAAACAATAAAAGAGAAAAAGATAAACTTGGGTATAAAAAAAAATCATAGGAAGAAATTAGTTTGAAAATAAGAAAGTTAAGTCTTTAAGGAGAGATTAAAAGGAAAATATTTTCTATGTTAAAATGGAGAAAAATGCCACGACAATGCATCTGGACTTCTTATGATTTTGTTTTGCTTATGAGCATACAAGTAATTGTTTTTTTCAGTAATAATTACAATTATGTATACTTTTTGTGGTGGTTTGAATATGCTTGGCCCATGGGAAGTGGCACTATGGGAAGGTGTGACCTCGTTGGAGTAGGTCTGGCCTTGTTGGAGGAAGTGCAACACTGTGTTGGCAGACCTTGAGGTATGTGCTCAAGCTCAGCCCTGTGAGGAAGAGAGACTGTTGGCCTACCTTTGGATCAGGATGTAGAGCTCTCAGCTCCTTCTCTAGCAGAATGTCTGCCTGGATGCTGCCATGCTTCTCGAAATGATAATAATCTGACTGAAACTGTAAGCCAGCCCCAATTAAATATTGTCCTTTAATAAGAGTTGCCTTGGAACTTTATATGCCCCAGTACAGGGGAACACCGGGGCCAAGAAGTGGGAGTGGGTGGGTAGAGGAGCGGGGGTGTGGGGAGGGTATAGGGAACTTTCGGGATAGCATTTGAAATGTAAC
Source organism: Mus pahari (assembly GCF_900095145.1). Lineage (NCBI taxonomy): Eukaryota > Metazoa > Chordata > Mammalia > Rodentia > Muridae > Mus > Mus pahari. The sequence continues at coordinate 66,847,244 of NC_034602.1, forward strand.
TGAAGTAAATACCTAATAAAAAATTTGGAAAAAAAAAAAAAGAGTCGCCTTGGTCATAGCGTCTGATCACAGCAGTAACACCCTAACTAAGACACTTCTTAAGAGAGATCAGAATAAAATAGACAAGAGGAGGAGTGAAAGATGGAATGCTAGACTGGAAACCACAGAACAGAGGTTAGAGGATTCTTTAAATCAGAATAAAGAACCTTCATAAGAATCCAATCTGGAATCTACAATAACATCAAAAAAGGTAGTTCCAAATAAGAAAAATTCATAAAAGAATTAGAATGGCAACCCATAGAGATACAATATATTAAATTAAGAGTACAAACTATATTTAATCTACTTTAAAGTAATATCATACAATAGGTTATATGTTTTATTTTGTAGAGTTTGGAGAATTAAGACAAGTACACGTGTTGATACATCATACTATTGATACATATTTCAAATTCCAATGGGCTTATGCCTTAAATTCTGAAAAGGCTGATTCTGATACTGCACATTTACTAGAGATGGTGGTTATCTTGGAAATGCCTTTGCAGATTGAAACTGATGGTGCTTCAACATACGTATCCATCAGAATAGTTTCTTACACGTTATGGCATAAAACCTGTTACATATTGTCAGTGTCCAGTGCATGGGGTGCCAAGGGTAGGGTCACATTAATCAGGACACAGGGATCCAGAGTAACTGTACCACTGCATACTTTATTGAATATTCTAGCACCTTTTATAGGCAAGCAGAATAAAGATTTCCCACAGCTTCTAATTCTCAACAGACTCACCGAGACATGAAACTGTCTCCAGTCAGAACTTCAGCTATCACATAGTTAATAAATCTTTTTGGGTATAAAATCCTCTGGACGTTTCAGGCCATCCTTTCAAATGGCATAGATAAACATTTATATAACAGTTTGGTTATATAATCCAAACTTATGAAGACAGACAGAGATGCCTTCTCTGCTGGAACAGAGAGCAAAGAATCAAATTTAACTGAGTTGTGCAAACTGCACATTCCATACATATATTAATGCAGAAATGTATATTGAGAAAGTGTATATGTTTGCAGACAGCACTGAAGTTAAAATGGCCCTGACAAGATTCACCCTCGGGGATGAATCAAACGCTGAGACATCTATTCCAGCACCCTGCTTGATCCTACCTCAGACTGCCTCAGTGTTTCCTCAGACAGCTAGCTAGATCTCAGCATCTCAGACTGTCCAGCCAGGAGTTCAGTTAGGCCCTGAACTTTCTCAGTACACAGAGACTGGGCAGCAAATATAACAGCTAGCTTTTTTTGTTTTGTTTTGTTTTGTTGTTGTTTTATTTTGTTTTGTTTTTCGAGACAGGGTTTCTCTGTATAGCCCTGGCTGTCCTGGAACTCACTTTGTAGACCAGGCTGGCCTCGAACTCAGAAATCCACCTACCTCTGCATCCCGAGTGCTGGGATTAAAGGCGTGCGCCACCACGCCCGGCCTACAGCTAGCTTTCTTAAGACTAACCAATATCCCAATTTTCATAGTGCCCCCCTCCCAAAAAAAGGAAAACAATGATGTCAGACAGCAGGAAGCAATTTTAAGAGAACAAGCCCCATTCCCAAGAGGTGGGGTGGATGATTCTTGGCCACTCAATGGTTGATGAATGTTTGTTGTAATTTAAGGCACAGGGTGGGGGTGTTGCAAGTTGTTAATGGTCTTGACCAGGGAGAAGAAAAAAGTCAGACTCAGGAATTTCTTCCTTTCCTTTTTCCTTTCCTTTCCTTTCCTTTCCTTTCCTTTCCTTTCCTTTCCTTTCCTTTCCTCTATCCTTTCTTTCTTTCTTTCTTTCTTTCTTGTACTAAGGGGAAAGGGGCAGGGAGAAGGGTTGGAAAGAAAAAAAAAAGGGAGATATAGAAATAATAGGGTAAAAGGGTAGATTATTGATCCTACTTTTAGACCAGAGAACAGCAAGAAGACAAATATTTTTACATTGGTATGGACTTTGTATATCGATACAGATTTAGAATTATATTTTGCTATAAAACATTATGTATATATGTTTCAACTCTTGATTAAGGTATTGTACCTATTTAATGTGAAGTTCTAGTCCTTGAAAGCTGCTACTGCAAACTGTTTAGGATAATTAAAAATGTAAGTTAGTAATCAGACAATCAAACTCATGGTTATGTTAGATATTAGTCTAATTAATTACAATAAGATGTTTTCAAAGTTGAACAGATAGTAAATAGCTAGAAACAAATCAGATATACTATAGATAGATGGTTTTCAAAAACCTCAGAGATCCACAGAAATCACATTTAAGGATGTTTTATTAACAAAAGGCATTTTGACAATGCCTGGCAGCACCACATTCTACTTCAAAGAAGATGATGAGCACCGAAAAACCTCCATATGGAGTTTGCAATCTAGGCACTAGGCAAGAAACTGACGACAGTATGCTGTCCAAAATAGATAAATGAGACACAGGGAAAGAGACTGCCAAGCGTTACCAAGACACGGTAAGCAGTCCTTCATAACTCCTGCTTCACAGAAAAGTGTCAAATATTCTGGGCCAGAAGGCTGAAGATGATGCTCCAACAACAAAGAGAAATTTTGGAGGACTGTCCATGCATCCAAGTATGTATGTCATTTCTATAATTTTGGAAGTTTCTTGCCTGCACTTCCTGCATACCTAGTTCCTGCATACCTAGGTAATATTTATTCCTTCTCGGGTCTCTGATGGTGTTGAAGACTAGATATAGTCTCACAATGAGTTACAATAGAAATTGATTTAGATATAGAGCTTTAAATTCAACAAGATAGGATAGATAACAATACTTTCTCCAAGGTTGCCAAATACATATGGACTGAAGTTTGCCAATATGATCTTATCTGATAGTTTTCATAATTGTTATTATTGTTTATAGTTTATTATTGAAAGAGAAAGAGCCTTGTACAGGACTAAAAGGGGGAGAGGTAGGGATCATCTCGTGTGTAGGGATCATCTCTGTGTAGAAGCATCACCAGTCAATAAAAAGCTGATTGGCTAACGACCTGAGCCAAGATTAGATGGTAGACAGATTGGAATTCTGAGATAGAGTCAGTTGGGGGCAAGATTCACCATAAACTCTGAGGAAGATGGCCACATGAACTTGAGGAGAGGTGATAATCATGTGGCAGAACTTAGAACAAATGAGATAACTGAATTATGAGTGGGGCAATGGGGAGTCAAAGCTTTTGGCCTAGGCATTTACTCATATACAATTTTGGGAACTGGAGTGTGGGTGGGAAAGCCTGCAGTTACAGGTTTTACCTCAAAGGACATCTGGAAAGTCCTGAAGGCACTGTGACTATAGCAACCATCTCAGGTGGAAGCTGCTGCAGGCATCCAATGTGGAGAAGCCAGGAAGGGTGCTAAACATTCCACAATACTCAGGACAACTCCTCTCAAAAAGGATTGTCTGTCCAAGTGTTAGAGGTGGTGAGCCTGAGAAAGCCTGATCTCCATCATTTAAAATATATCCACTACATTCTTTTCACCTGCAGAGCATCTTGATTTCCAAGCTCATGATATTAACTTTTCATACTGTGATGAAATACTTTAAATTATCAGATTAAAATGTCTGTTGTTGGTTGTTGCCATCTATTGTTGGTTGTTGGCTCTGTTGCTTTTGGACCTGTGACCAAGCAGAACAATCATGGCTGTACTGCATGGGACAACTTTTGCCTCTGTGATAGCCAAGAAGGAAAGAGGCAGAGATCACAATTCCTGCCCTGCCCCCACCCCTGCAATGGCAGGCCTAGTTTCCTTCCACTAAACTACTTCTTAATGGACCTGCCGCCTGCCTCCCAACAGTGCCCTGCTGAAGACCAGGCCACAGCCCACAGGCCTTTGCTACCTTCCTATTGCTGTACTAAGATACCACGGCCCAGACAACTTGAGAGAGTTAGCCTCTATAACTGTGATGGTTTATATATGCTTGGCCCTGGGAGTGGCACTATTGGGAGGTGAGGCCTGGTTTAAGTAGGTGTGTTACTGTGGGTGTGGGCTTTAAGATCTTCACCCTAACTGCCTGGAAATCAGTATTCTGCTAGCAGTCTTCAGATGAAGATGTAGAACTCTCAGCTCTTCCTGTACCATACCTGTCTGGATGCTGCCATGTTCCTGCCTTGATGATAATGGACGGAACCTCTAAACCTGTAAGCCAGCCCCAATTAGATGGTGTCCTTATAAGAGTTGCCTTGTTCATGGTTCACAGCGGTAAAACCCTAACTAAGACAATACCCATCACGTCAGGGAGCGTCTCAGCATGCATGCAGGCAGGCAGGCAGGTATGGTACTGGATTAGCAGCTGAGAGCTCACATCTGGATCTACAAGCTCCAAAAAGATAGAGCTAACTGGGAAGGGAATGGGTTTTTAAAGCCTCAAAACCTGCCTCTGTTATGGGTCTGAGGTGGTTCAGAGATTCGCCAGTCTGACTGTTAATAAGTTTTAATGAAGCTGTTTTCATATACAGGCACCAGTTCTACACCCGGGATTGGGAACTTCTGAATGCAGCACGGCCCCCAGCCACCTCGGTGGGGAACTTATACAGGCAAAGAGCACAAGGTCATCTCATGTAAAGCAAGCTTTTGTTTACAAAGCAGAAACAGTAGTTTTGTTAAAGTTGTATAAAACCAGGCAATTTTAAAATCTAACCCATTGGAAGTCCATTTTTGCTTTCTGGTTCTCTCGAGCACAGTTTTAAAGTGAGCCATCAATATAATGTTAGCCATCACATCCCCAGCGACAGACACACTTTTCCCAACAAGGTCACACCTCCTAATCCTTCCCAGACAGTTCTACCAACTGGAGGTCATGCTATTTGAGTATATGAGGCTATAGGGCCAATCTCATTCAAACCACCACATGCCAGACCAGATCTAAACTATAGCATCAGTTTTCAGTGAAAGTAACTCTTTTACCTTTACATCTGGCTTTCTTCCTCCCTACAATTAGGATCCCCACCAGCCCCTAGGTAAACCTCATTATAGTGTTTCAGGGACTCCTGTTGGTGCTGATTCTAAGTCTACAAAGCCCAGACATCAGGCTCACTTTGTGTTGCGAGGGCATTTGCTTTCCTCCCTACCTCCACAGCCAGGCAATCCGATTAAAGCACTAGAACTTGGGTGGGAAGAGGCAGCATTTATTCAGCATGCTCATCTTTCAAGTTTTGTGTGCCAGGATCTCTGACCTTAGGCCTCGGAGGTCAGCAGTGACCCCAACTCTGGGTTATCAGTACCACTTGGAACAAAGAATAACTGTGGCTTTCAATCCCATGTACCCCATTTTTCTGGACCAGCAGGACCTAGTTATTTCATGGTTCTCGAGGGGGACCGAGCCTAATGGAATGGGCGAGAGAGAAAGAGAGGGGGACCCTGCAGCATTGTCAGAGTCCGTTTAATGAGGAAAAAGGCTTTAGTTATATACACGGTGAGGGGGAATAGGGAGGGGTTGAGGAACAATCAAAAGAAACAGAGCGAAGGACAAATGAGGGGATGCTGATCTCAGGTTTGAAACTCTTGTGATTTATCTCAGAGTGCTGACGCTGCTGCTGCTCCTGGACGCTGGGCAGCTTATCTCGAAGTCCGGGTCCTCCTTTACAGCTCAAGGCAGCAGCTTGAGACAGCTCCTGAATGCTGGATACTCCTTTAACAGCCCCTGGTGTTTGTTTAGGGCCGGAATCTTGCTGATTCCCACGAACAGCCTTGAGGGGAAAGGGGGTGACTCGGCTCTTAACAAAGAACTATATGGCTCTCAGATGCAGGCTGTAAAAGGCCTGGTTTTTTTTTCAGCCTGGTCTCCAACAGCCCACTGCATTTCTTCATTGAGTTTTGTCCTAACATTTAGTTGGTGTGTGTTTGTGGTAAGGGAGGCCAACAATGATCTATCTCCACTAGATGGCTACTGCACAGCCAATTTCTGATATTTATGACTTCTTTTCTTAAAAAAGATATTTGTTTTTACATAAACATATGCTTACTTGTATATGCGCAAGATGGTATAAAAATCTCTACAGGATTCATTAGCTCCTTAAAACTTCCCATTAAAAATGGACAAAGCACACAAAATGGAGACTGAGACGTGAAAACAAAGAATGAATCGGCACAGAGCGATTCACATCCCAGCATACAGTTCCATGCTGAGCAGTGACCAAGTACATACTCAGAGGAAAGGCCGGCTTGGTAAGGAATATAAGCAGAAACAAACAACAAAACAAACACACACACAACAAAAACTTAGCTCTTAACCATCTAGAAAGTTTTTAGGAGAGTGGTGGACTCCGGGGATTTGACCATGGTCTTTGTATCTTTGGGCACGCTATTGTAAGCAGTTTATTTCAACTTAACATTTACAAATACTGTGACTGATGCTAGAGAAATACAGTTAAATAAAAGAATATCTGATTCAAGGAGCCCACAATTGGAAGCAGCAGGGGGAAACATAAACAAGTAGGTCTTGATGGTCGGATTCTATTCTGGGGGTTTACCCGGGTACGGGGCAATATCTGTTATCCGGTGGTAGCCAGGAGAAGCTGAAGGACAGTGACGTCCAGGGGAAAGACGGGGCGGTCAGTAGGAATTCACCTGTGAAAGGTCACTCTCTTGCGGGGCCTGAGTCCGGGCATAGCTGATGGTTCCCGCCTGCAGCAAGGTCCTCGGGCACCGCAGAGGTTCGGGCTCCCCGCCAGGGGGCGCCGTGGCCCCGGCATCGGCCGGCCGTTACGTTTCCGGGCACCGAGGGCCGCAAGCCGCCATCTCCGGCCGACCGCCGCGCGCGCCGCCACCGTGGGCCGCTCCGATCCGTTACCGGGGCAACGGCGGCGCTCCCTCCCCGTGGGCCGCGACCGTCTCTCTCCGCGCCATTTTCAAACCGCGCTCGTGCCGGAGCCATCGGCCGCAGCGGGACGAACCAGCGGGGACGGCGGGTCCCGAGGGCGATGTGCCTCGCGACGGAGCGGCGGTGAGGCGCGCCCGGGGAGGCCGCGGGGGCCGGGCGGGGTCGCGGAGCCTCCGGGGCGCTCCCCACCTCCACCCCGAGCGAGCGAGCGAGCGAGGGAGGGAGGGAGGGAGGGAGGGAGGGAGGGAGGAGGCCCGGGCGCTGCCGGGAGGAAGTCGGGAGCGCGGCGCGGGGACCGTCCCACCGTCGGTCCGTCCGTCCGTCCGTCCGTGCGGCCCGGGGCCGACCCGGGGAGAACTGCCGTTCCACCCTCCGGCCTGAGCCGGGGAAGGACTGCTTGGCCGCTCCGGCCCGTGAGCTTTACGGTGCCCGCACTCTGTTTTGTTTTGTTTTGTTTTTAAACGCCTGTGTTTAAACGCGGTTGCATATTTCTGAGAAAGTAAGAGGTGCCCGCTTTGAGACAACAACGCCCCGGGGATTAGTAGACAGCTAGTTGTAATTGCGGAAGCTACCCTTTTCGGCTGTTTTGATTTAAAGCTTGTGACCTGGAATATAGGGGAAACTCTAATATGTATATATCACTCCCCTCCCACCCCGATCAACTTTACTTATTATGGCCCATGGTCTTTTGATTCGTATTGTCATCCTGTCTTCATGAAGGATGGAGAGAGATGGTTTCTTGGTACCCAGAGTTGGCAGCTGTCAAGGAGGGGCCAAGATTCTTGGAGTTTGCCCAGCTAATCTATCTTGTCAGGTGTTTTTCTTGTGACCGCAGGAGTTTCTCTAAAACACCCAGCATCAGTCAAGTCCTTTTTGTGGAGGGACCTAGAAAGCCCTAGGGGAAGCCTCTCAAAGAGCCTAGATTTATTAACGGGGATAATCAAGAAGAAGCACTAATTTAGAAGTAGCCCCGTGGTTGGGGAAGCTATTTTCTTGGGACAGCTTTCTTGGCTTTATGCTTTAAATAGTAACGGTGCCATTGGTACTTTATCCCACACCTGGTGTTGCGAGCATCAGGTTTTGCATGGATTCATTTATGTGCACTTATAATTTTTACTAGTGGTGAAGAACGTAATTTTTATTTGATTTAGAAATATGAGTTCTGTGGCTACAATTATTTGGCGAAGGTTAGAAATGGTCTTTGCATAACTCAATTTTAGGGCAGATTGGTAGAGATAATAGTCACAGGTGTTTGAGAAGACAAGTATAACAGCTGGAGATATCGCCCAGTAAAGAGTGCTTGCCTACCATGTCATAGGCTCAGCGCTTAACCCTGAACACGGTAAACAAACAAGCATAAAAATAGACAAGTGTAAAATGTATACTGAGCTACTTACATGTGTGTTACTGAAAAAAAAAAAAAAAAAAAAAAGGAAGTAAGGTTGGGCCTGGTGGTACACACTTGTAGTCCTAGCACTCAAAGGCACAGGCAGAAGAAAAAGATGGGGCCACCTGGTCTATGAGTTCTAGACCAGTCAAGATGGTATAAGGACTTTGTCTCAAAATAATGAAAAGAACCAATATGGGAGTGAAATTTACACGGTGAAATGCACAGACCTTGAGTGTGCCTTTAAGCACTTTCCACGAATGTCTGTGCCTGGATAACTTACCCCAGTCAGTACTTATATCACTCTGGGAAGAAAGATCTTTCCTTTCCAGAGACTCTCCAGCGGCCCGTGGAACTGTTTCTAGCTCACTCCACAGTTTAGTTTTTACCCATTTCCAAGCTTTTTGTGAATGTAATCACATAGAGTATGTGTCTGGCTTCTTTGCCTGGGAGAGTCTTCCATGGTAGCGTGTATTGACAGCTTCTTGCTTCTTCCCTGCGTCATGCTTTGGGGCATCGGGTAGGATAGCTTGTCCATCCCCCTTTCCAGCTCTGCACAGTTAGGAGTGAAGCTGCTGGAGTCTCCCTGTGGAACTCGCGTCCGTTTTCTTTTGTAAAGATGTAGGAAGAGAATCACGGCATTATCAGCTAGGACTGTGTTTCATGTGATAGGAAACTGCCTGACTTGTTCCACGGGGGTTTTCTGCTCTCTGAGTGGAGTGTGGATCTCAATGCTGGGAGCCTTTGCTGTCTTTGGGCATTGCCAGTCCTTGTTAGTTTGTATTCCTTAAGCACCTTTTCATATATTTCCCTCAAGATAGCTTTTGCAAGGTGTCTTTTCAAATGTTTGTACAACTAAAATTTAATTTTAATACAATTTTCTAGACCTGTCAAGACGTTATAAGGACTTTGTCTCAAAACAATGAAAAGAACCAATATGAGAGTGAATTTTTACATGGTGAAATGCACAGATAAAATTATCCTTGTGTGTGGGGGGGAATAATTTGAGACTGGGTCTTACTATGTATTCCTGGGCCTCGGACTTACTGTGTACAGAGTACAGGCTGTGTCTGTCTCCTAAATTCTGAGATTAGAGTCATGTGCCTCCTACCAGATCTAGCCCCGATTTTCTTATTGGATTGTTGTGTTACTAAGCTCCAAGAGTTTATTTTCTATTCAGTATGTAAATATTTTCTTAGGTCTTGTGAATATTTTCTGGTACTCTGATTTTCATTCCTGCCACTCCCATTCTTCTCTCTTGATGTTTCAGAGCTCAACTCCAGAGTTTCCCAATACTAAGACAGAACGACCATTAAGCTGCATCCCAGCTATGCCAAAGCATTGCTTACTAGCTTTGATGAGTTGATGGTCTCCACTTTTATGGGGTCCTACTCAGCATGTCTTTCTTTTATGTTTACTGTCACTAAGGGATCCCCTGTGGGCTGTGGGCATAGCCCCCTGTAGGGCACTCGCCTAGAATGAGCAGGATACCTGCCTACCTGCCAGCCACAGCTCTGAAAGAAAGTGGAGTTGCAAAGATTCCCCTGCCTGCCTCTGGAAAACCTTTGTTTCCTTCTAGAATTTTCATTGTTTTAAGTTTTAGACTCAGGTCCATGAAGAAACACATGTTGTAATGTAGCAATATGGAGACCATATGTATTGGATTTAAATAAGTATAAGTACTATAGAGCACTGACTACATGAAAAGAAACCAAATGATTCTTTGATGTTAAAGTTATGCTTAACAGCTTGTGTTAATCCTCTCTTTCAGGGCTTTAAGTTTGGAGTGTGACTAAGACTGGTTTTAGAAGCAAGATGACTACAGCTGCAGAGAGAAAGTATATTAACATTCGGAAGAGGTTAGACCAGCTGGGCTACCGCCAGACCCTGTCAGTGGACAGTCTGCCTTTGGTGGAAAAACTTTTCAGGTAAAGATGAAAATATAGTTATTAACGTGTGTAATCCTTAATCCACTTGCCGAGTTCCTGGCTGACCTTCTCCTCATGGTAAAGCAGCCAGTGGATTTTGGAGAAGTCCTAAGCTTTCCTGGTCTTTCTTACATCCTAATCCTTGTCCTCAAAAGAGGGCCTTTGCTGTGCAGGATGCTGGGGGTTGCTGTACCCATCATGCCTTTCCGAGTCACCATTTCTGAGCCTTGTTCTGAAGGGAATCACACTCTGAGGTTTCTGATGGAGGTCAGAGGTGCCCCCTCCCATGTCTGGCTTGTCATTTGTTGTTATCCTTTTGCAGTGGTGAGGACAAACACAGCCTTGAGTGTGCTGGGCCAGTGCTCTACCGTTTAGCTATACTCCCATGCAACTTTGCCCTAAAATTCTGTCTGCCGAGCTGGCCCTTATTTTCTGCTAGTCTCGATAGGCGCTCTAATGTGGTGTTATTACTGTCCCATCTTACCTTCACAGAAAGGCTGTTTGAGATTTCCTCTCCTTCTCGAGAAGACGCTAGTGAGGAGGTGTGAGATTGGAGTGGGGTGTTTAAGAAGGCTGCTTAGTAGGACTATAAGTGATGCTGGCAGAAAGCAGAGAATGGATAAAGATAACTTTTGGTCTTTGATTTGAACCCCCAGACCTCTCATGACCTGATCCCTTCGGTTCCTGAAGCTCTGTCTCCTATGTGTTGAGTCATGTAAGGCTCTGTAAAGTTACGTGTACTCTCAGCCTCGCTGTCTTAGTCACCACTCCCTCTGCTTGTAGAGCGCTCTCCCTTTCTGTTCTTGCGCCTGTGCCTCACCTTCCCACGCTCTGTGCTGTGTAGGACAGGCACAGCATTTTACAATCACCATGCATCATCCCTGACATCTTGGTTTAGTCTTCCTTGCATTGTAAACTTCATGAGACTGTCATGTCCACTTATAGCTACTATAGATTGCTCATCTAGTAAGCACGGAATTGTTTGCTTTATCGTGTGCCGCGATGTCGCTGATGAGTGTCTATAGAATATAAGTTCTTTATTAATGAGTGCATGCGTGTGTGTGCGTGTGCGTGTGTGTGTGTGTGTGTGTGTGTGTGTGTGTTCTCATGGAACGTCTATGGAGTGAGTGTTTTTTTTATTGATCTATGTTATGTGAGGTAAGAGTGGTTCTGGTTGGTGTCTTCCTGGAGGTAGCATGGGGCACACAATCAGTCCATATTTACTCAATAAAAAGCCAGTTTCACAGGCTCTACCGACCTAGAGAAGGAGCAAGAGGGGAGAATGAGCAGCGATTGGGCACGCTAGCTCATTTTGTTGAGTGCCCTAATTGGATGTTTCTAAAAAAATGGGGTTTTTAAACCAAAGGTAAAATTATCAATGAAATTACTTTCAGAACCGAAGGACAAATCGACCAAACAACCATTTGATGAATTTGTATTTTATAGTTTATAGTTAGGCCTGTTTTGAGAAACTTGAGGACCTTTTGATACCCTGAAAGAACCCTAACATTAACATCATATTTAATACATTTTAGAAATGTATTAAGTTACTAAAATGTCATGGAACATGCTGTTACATTTGTCTTTTCTCTCTTACCATTAGTGACCTTGTTCATACGACAGAAAGCCTGCGGCAGTGCAGATTGTCGTCGGGAAAGGCAGAAAAGGAAAGTGCCAATCTCGATTTTGTTTTGGAACCTTATAAACTTGAAAATACAAGACTGAATAAGGAGAATAATGAATTGTATCTGGAGTTAATGAAGCTCAGAGAACACTCAGACAAGCACGTTAAAGGTACATGAAATTTTGATGGTGATTTTTTTTTTTTTAATGAAGGATCCTTGCCCTCTTTGGTTTTTAGGTGGAAAAGGCTACTGTCCCTTTAAAATACTTGATATGGAAAATGATAGTCCTACCAAGAGTTCCCTAAATCCAGTGAACAGAGCTAGAGAGTGAACTAAATGAGTACTCCATAGCCCTAATCATGCGCACTGTGTGCGGATTGTGCTTTTTGGTTAGCAATTAGTATAGAGAATATTAGATGGCGGAACGGAATACGTTTTCTCAAATGAAAAGTAATGAATAAGTGAGAGCCATGTATCAGTTACTTAGAGTTTGGGCCACAAAGTAGATTTCAAAGATAAAGGTAATTATTGGTTATCTTACTATAAATTTTATTTTCAAAATTCTTCACCTGAAACCCAACTTACTGGATCAAGCTTACGGTACACATTGGGTGCCTACAATAACAACAGCAACAACAAAATCCCAAAGTCTCTTTCTGTACTTCATGGGTTATGGTAGTGGCAGACAATGACTTTGGCCTCCTACAGAGCGTGTGTAAGGCTCGGGTGGCACCTCTCAAGTCCGTGTGGATGGCTGGAGCCTTAGAGATGTTTTCTCTTCCTCACTTTAAGACTTGAAAACTACATTGAAGAAATGTTCACGCGAGACAGCTGATCTGAAGTTTCTGAATAACCAGTATGTTCACAAGGTCAGACTCCTGGAGAAAGAAAGCAAAGCTAAGGATGAAAAAATCCAGCAGCTTCAAGAAAAGAATCTGCGTGCTGTAGTGCAGACTCCTGGTAACACTTTGCTTTCCTTAGCCAAGTTGGGTAAAGCGGTCATGGATACAGAACTGTGGGCTATACTTATTTTTCATGAGAATCTATTAGTTTAGAAAGTGTAGCTCTAGTCTTGCTAGCTGCTGAGTTTTATACCACTCTAAGATAATCTATTCACTTAACATGTTCCTGCTGCCTACAAAGATATCTATGGAGGTATTCACTACTAATTCAGATTAGAGTATTACAGGCGACATCCTCTTATATTTAGTTTTGCTCTTTAGAATTTCAGTTATCCACTCTTTGTGTGTGTGTGCAGGAATGTGTGTATGCGCACGTGTATGCCAGAAATCAACTTCCGGTTTCTTCCTCTATCGCTTTCCACCTGATCGTTTTGAGGCAAGGTTTCTCACTGCGTCTTGAGCTTGCCTATAAGGACAGACAGGCTGCGCAACAAGTCCAGGCGTCTTCTCGTCTCCTCCTCTCGGGTGCTGGGATTATAGGCACAGTACCAACATGAGGGTTCCGGGGACTGAACACAGGTCCCCGTGCTTGAACAGCAAGCGAGTTACCATTTGCACAGTCTCCCAGCCCCAGTCATCTGTTCTTTTGACAGTGCTTAATACGCATGTGTATCTTAGTCTTGCTGTCGGTGCTCCTCATCTGACTGTGTTATGTTAGCATACGACACTGACCACTGCAAGGCACACTCAGTTTTTAATCTTGCCAAAATCTAATCTACAGAGGGACAGTTTAAACTGTGCACATGCCTAGCCTGCGGGCACAGAGGGACAGTTTAAACTGTGCACATGCTTTACCTGCGGACACAGAGGGACAGTTTAAACTGTGCACATGCCTAGCCTGCGGGCACAGAGGGACAGTTTAAACTGTGCACATGCCTTACCTGCGGACACAGAAAACTTATTTCATAACCTTGCCTTATTAAATTTTTCAGAAATACATTGTTTTCAGTCACAGATCACTGTGGTATTTACTGATGAGCCCTCTTTATAACAGGTTAGCTTGTGCTCTTTAATACTTAGAAAAGTGTTCTGTTTGTCCTTTGTTTTTAAGCCATACATCTGTTTCTGCTTTCTTAGGTGGCAGGAAGAGAAACATTGCATTTAGGCGCCAACGGATGCAAATCGATGAACCAGCCCCACCCTCAGAAGTCAGCTCATACCCAGTTCCTCAACCAGAAGACCCGTACATTGCGGACCTCCTGCAAGTGGCTGACAACAGGTGTGAGATGCACTTCCTTTGCTGAGGCTGGGAGTGGGAGAGAAGTTTAGCAATCCCGAGGACCCGAGTTCAATCCCTAACACCAAAGTCGGCGGCAGCAGCAGCATCTTCATCATCTTCTTCATCTTTGTGGACGTGATTGATCACGTGATCACTGTTGTATTATAAGGTGTATAGTGGGAAGGTTTGGGCTTGTCAATTGTTGCATCCCCATGTCTAGCACAGAACTTTGCATCGGCACTCAGTCTCAATCGGTATTTCCAGAATGATTTGGATTTTTTTTTTTTTTTTTTTTTACTTACTTAAAAACTCTTGATTTCAAACAAGTCTGAGGTTTCTGCCCATACTTGCTGTAAAGTAACTTCCTGCTGTTAAGAACCTATTTCAAGTACCCAAGTACCTGAAGGGGGCTGCAACCCTGTAGGTGGAACAACAACAGGAACTAACCAGTACCCCCGGGGTTTGTGTTTCTNGCTGCATATGTAGCAGAAGATGACCTAATCGGCCATCAGTGGGAATAGAGGCTCCTTGGTCTTCCAAACTCTATATGACCTAGCACAAGGCAAGGCCTGGGCCAAGTAGTGGGAGTGGGTGGGTAGGGGAACAGAGGTGGGGGGAGGGGTATGGGAAACTTACGGGATAGCATTTGAAATGTAAATAAAGAAAATAATAAAAAAAAAAAAAAAAAAAAGAACCTATTTCAATAGAGTCACTTTGACATCTAAGTAGGTGATCTTTTACTAGACTCTCTACTGCTTCAAATATAGCAAAATGCCAGCTGGACATGAATAGATTCCTAACATGGTCGGAAATTCTTATCTCATGAATTCTGTAGCCTTGTATTTATATTTCCTTAAATATAAATTAGACTTAGCTATGAATTCCATTCCATTAAATGTTCATCAAGCCTCCAGGGCGAGACCCTGAGCAAGTGCTCTGAGATCATCAGAAGAAGGTGTTGCTGCCATTTGGAAATGCTTGCAGCCCAGATGTCGCTAAGCGAGTTATGGACAGTTAAGGGACAAGAGCAAGTTCCAGTGACCCTGGGCGAGGCATCCAAACAGTGGGGCACACAGGGACAGTTCATAAGGACTTTGTGGCTCATACAGAGAACACAGGAGGTTTTCAACCAGCTATATCTAAAAGAGCATTGGTCAGGATCTACCTAAGATCATCTCAGTCATTTACTCTCTCCTAATAATATGTGCCTGTATTTATATGGCTATCTTGACCTTTTTTGGTTTGTTCATCCATTCAGGGCACACTCAGGTAGCCTGGTGGTATCATTTAGAAAATCATTTACACTGTAGAAGTGCCATCAGTCTACAAAACAATGGGCGGTTTTATTCTGCATGTTTTGGTGTGTGTGTGTGTGTGTGTGTGTGTGTGTATGTGTGTGAGAATTGGTAGCTGTACCTCAGAGTTGTTCTAAGGACCCAATGGAACAGTGAGCTGTTTTATTGCATGATGTATGTGAGTTTCAGATCTCTTGCCTCTCAATTTTGCTATCTGCTTCTGTAAAATTAGGTCTCCAAGGTGATTACTGTCTTCCTGCTGAGGCACTGGGACCCTTGAGCACAGCCCTGCATCGCTCCTCAACAGCATCACTTGGATGTTGCATTGTCGTGTCTTGTCTCTCTCAACCAAAGTCTCTGTTACACATGCTGACATTAGTCATCCCTGTTTCAGGATTCAGGAGCTGCAGGAGGAAGTCCAGCAGCTTCAAGAGAAGCTAGCGCAGATGGAGAAAGGAGTGCAGGACTACAGCAAGCAGGTGGGGCTTTTCATTTGTGTCTCTGGGTGGGGATGTGTGTGCTCTGATCGATCGCGAGCAGAGTTGTCTTCTATTTGATATTACAGATTCCTAGTCTTAAAGGCAGCCTTTTTTCTTTTCCAAAAAGCTTGTTAGTTGAGTTAATAGGTGGAGTAGCTCTCCAGTACTGGTCCATTTCCTTATTAGTCATTGAGGTGAGCAGTAATTTTAGTTTTAGTTTTTCTTTTATTTAAAGCATCTCTCTCCCTAAATAAAATTTTCCCCAAATAAAAATTGTGTTAACTATGTTCATTTCAAGAATAACTTATTGAAGTATGACAACAATCTTTTATAGTCATATTTGCTTTATAATTATATTTGTTAGGAGGGCCAACAAGATGGCTCAGCGGGTAGAGGTGCTTGCAACCAGGCCTGATGACCTGAGTTCGAGCTCCGGGACCCACATGGCGGAGGGAGAGAACCGACTCTTAAAAGTTGTCTTCCGACCTCCATTTATGATGTGCACACACAGAATATAGAAAGAAATCATTTTTACAAACACAAAAGAAAATAATTGTATGATTATTATTATTTTATTTATTTATTTTTTACTTTGGATATAAAGCTTTGACAGTTCCTCTCCTGGGCTGCTGTCTTCAGTGTGGCTCCTCTGGAAGTTATTACTATAGCGTAATGCAGTTGTCTAAGGAGCAAGAGCTCAGCAGACACTGTGTTAGATCCTAACTCAGCGAGCTCTGTGTTCTTGCTCTCTGTGCTTGTGTCTTTTTATTTTATTATTTTTCATTTATTTACATTCCAAATGTTGCCCCCCTTCCTGGGCCCCCCTCCAAGGGCTCTTCACCCATTCCCCCAACCCCTGCCTCTGAGAGGGTGCTCCCTACCCCACCATCACACCCCCTTCACCCACCCACTCCCAGCTCACCTGACTCCCCTGTCCCCCTTCCTTGGGGCATCAAGTCTCTACAGGATTATGGGACATAATCTCTCCCACTGAGGCCAGACAAAGCAGTCCGCTGCTACATATGTGCCGGGACCACGGACCAGCCCCTGAATGCTCTTTGGTTGGTGGCTTAGTCTCTGGGAGCTGCCAGGGGTCCAGGTTAGTTAACACCGCTGGTCTTCCTATAGGGTTGCCATCTTCTTCAGTTCCTTCAGTCCTGTCCCTAACTCTTCCATAGGGGTCCCCAACCTATGTCCAATGGTTGGCTGTAAGTATCTACATACGTTTCAGTCAGCTGCTGGTAGAGTTTCTCAAGAGGGCAGCCATGCTAGGCTCCTGTCTGCAAGCACAACATGGCATCAGTAATAGTGTCAGGGTTTGGTGCCCACCCCTGGGATCAATCCAAGTTGGATGGGTCCCTTGATGGCCTTTCCTTCAGTCTCTGCTCCATTTTTAACCCTATATTTCTTTTAGACAGGAACAATTCTAGGTCAAATATTTTGAAGATAGATGGTGACCCCGTCCCTCCACTGGGGGCCTGTCTGACTGCTGGAGGTGGGCTCTTCAGGTTCCGTCTCCCCACTGTTGGACATTTTGGCTGAGGTCATCCCTATTGAGTCTTGGGAGCCTCTCACATTCCAGTTCTCTAGGATTTTCTAGAGGTTCCCCCTGCCCCCAAACCACTGCAGCTGCATGTTCCCATTCATTCTCCTGACCCCTCTGGGCTTCTCTCCTGTCTCCTCCCATACCTGATCCTGCCTCCCTCTTTTCTCCCCCTCCCCTCTCCCACCCAGGTCCCTCTGTTCCCCCTTCTAAGTGGGATTGAAGCATCCTCACTTGGGCTTTCCTTCCTGTTAAGCTTCTTATTGTCTGTGAGTTGTGTCATGGGTATTCTGAACTTTTTTGGCTAATATCCACTTTTAGTGAGTACATACCATGCGTGTCCTTTTGTGTCTGGGTTACCTCACTCAGGATGATATTTTCTAGTTCCATCCATTTGACTGCAAAATTCACGACGTGACTGACCAGCATACTTTGTTTCCTACTGTGCTCCCGGAGTTTAAACTTGGTAACTTGTTTTTCATGTACATGGCTGTATTTTTTTTTTTTGTATAATCTGTATATATAATTCTATATGTACCTAATGTGTTGGTATAACTCTAGTTTGTAAAGTACTTTGAAAATTATTTGGCTTAGAAAGGAGTTAAAGGAAATTTTAATATTATCAAAAAAAAAAAAAAAAAAAAACCCCGCAAAAGCAAAAAAACCCAAAAAACCAAACCCACTTTTTTGAAGACACTAAAAGCCGTGGTTCTCAACCTGTGGGTCATGACCCCTTTGGGGTCACATATCAGATATCCTGCATATCAGATATTTGTGCTATGATCATAACAGTAGCAAAATTCCAGTTATGAAGTAGCAACACAATGATTTTATGGCTGGGGGTCAGCACACATGAGGAGCTGTATTAAAGGGGCAGAGCACGGGGAGGTTGAGAACCACTGCACTGAAGTGTCAGAGCACGGGGAGGTTGAGAACCACTGCACTGAAGTGTCAGAGCACGGGGAGGTTGAGAACCACTGCACTAAAGTATCAGGTATTGACACTGAGTTGTAGCTCAGTGGTAAGGAACTTGCCTAGCATAAGGTGCTGGGTTCAGTTCTCAACAGAGCAAACAAAGACAACCCCCCCCCCCCAAAAAAAAAGCACAAATTGAATGTCGTTGCTATTTTTCAGTTTATAACCACATTTCCCTCAAGTACTTTATAAACATGAACTGCCCAAACCTTGCCATCTCTCTGAAGTGGTTGACATGTGTGGAGGATCTGCTCGGCCGTTCTGATTAAAAGCACCCTGTGCTGTCTATCCGTCATAGTTGAGTCCTCTCTGCTGTTGATTCTTTTTGCTTGAGTTTCTTTTTTCTCAGAATGTATTCCAGGTTGTGAAGGCTAGGGGGGTCAGCTCAATGGTAGGCACTCACGGCGCATGCTCAAAGCCCTGCACAGAAAGCAATACGGGCACATACCAGGCAATACCAGCACATACCAGCACCCCATATTCTGGTGTCCCCAACCTCTCCTGACACTATCAGCATTTCCTCAGGTTATCTCCTTGTTGCGGCTTCCTGGTTGTACCTTTAAACAGTAATATTTGTACTCAGGGTCTCCTAAGACTACATGAGCAGGGGGTTGTTCTGGATCAATGCTCAGTTCTTCACACTCCTCTCCAGCAGTGAGCTTCCTTGCACGTCGTTACAGTCCAGTCATGCCGAGCCATTTCTGCTGCCTCAGATAGTTCCCAGATTTTGTGCTTTGGTGCATCCTGCCTGGGGCATCCTTTTTCTTGATACCGCATTGCTCTGACCTTGTGTGGACATTGTGTATTAGCAAGGCCTTGGGTGTGTTACAGGCCAGAATGCAGAGTGGGTCTATATCCCTTTAACTGCTGATGCTCTCAGATCAACCTTTCCCTCACTCTTCCTGTTAGCCAGCCACGATTCGGATGCTTCCCTGTGCTGGTCTCTGTTCCTGAAAGCCCATTGGCTCATCCTTACACCCATCACTGTATATCCAGTAACTATTGAACTGAATTGTTTTTTCCTCTCTGTTCTTGAGGAAAAGAAAACAAAACCGTGTGTGTGCCTGCATGCAGTCTTTCTCATTCTTGCATGTGAATTAATGTCAGCATATGGTTAATTCTGGTCCTTTGACTAAATGTAAATAATAATTAAATTCACTCTGTTTTCATGTCCTTTTTAATACTGAGATAGATAGCAACTTGGTTTTTAGTCTTTCCCTTTCATTCACGTATTCATTCATTCTGCCGAGCATTACAGTGTGTCAGGCTTACCCAGTACTTGAACGTGTGTATAATCAGCCAAGACATTTCTCTTCATGTAAACAATTGCCTAATTTTAAAGGAGAGAAATAAACTAAAACATTAAATTAGAATCAGTCCCATAATCGAGTGCTCTGTTGGTAGACGTTGCTCTGCTCTGTGTTATGTGCACGGGTGGGTTACAGTATAAGTGGTGCCTGCTCGTGTGCACTGTGGGACATTAGTATAGCGTGTCGGAATGAATGTGCAGTTAAGGATTCGCTTTGCAACCAGACTTTGTTAACTGAAAACACAACTTTCTGTCCTCAGATTGAACTAAGAGAACGAGAAATACAGCGACTGTCACTTGCATTGGATGGTGGTTGTTCCCCTGATGTCCTGTCTCTGGAGACCAGAAATAAAACCAATGAAAAGCTCATTGCTCACTTAAATGTTCAGGTACTGGCTCTTAGGGTGGGTTCACTAACTACATACAAACTTGAAGGTTTTTAAAATAATATCTGTGAGTTTATAAAAGTGAGGCTTGTTCACTAAAGTGTTATTTATAAGACAATTTTTGTTTGTTTGTTTATTTATTTATTTTTGTTTATTCATTTTAAGATCTCACTATATAACCTTGGCTGCCCTGAAACCCTCTCTGTAGACCAGGCTTGTATTGTACTCACAGATATCTGACTGCCTCTGCCTCTCCAGTGCTGGGACTAAAGGTGTGTGCCACCATGCCTGGCTGAAGGGGGTTTCTGATAGAGCCAGAGTCTGTAGAAATAAGGGGTAGCTTTTGAGAAATCAGAACGCTTAATGAGGCAGCAAGTAAGATAGGTCTAATGTCACAAACTTAAAGGACCATGAACCCTAGGCAATGCCTTCAGATTGCCTTAGAATCCTGCCTCTCCTGCTCCCACGTGCACAATTACAATTACCACACTTTACTTATTCATAGTTTTTATTTTGTTTTGTTTTGTTTGTTTGTTTGTTTTTTCTAGGCCTGCCTCAGCTCCGTAGTAAATTCTAGACTATCATGGGTTACATGAGACTCTATATTAAAAGAACAAAAAAACAACAAAATATATAAGTATATAGAGAAAACACAAAGACTATTTTAAAATATATTTTAAAAGCTTATTTTTGTATATTGAGGAATTCTTGATGGCTCTGTATTTTTAAAAACGTAATGACTATTTTATAGAGTAAAAGATGATTTTAAGGTATACATATTTTTATATATGCTACATGCCATAGATTATATGTACTAACAATAATATGCTATATATCTATTTTATACTTTATATATATTATATATCATATCCTAATATATAATCTATTAATGTGATGAGCATGTAATAAAATGATGTGTAACATGCAAAACCCAAGTCCAGTCCTCGCCATGAGCCTTTTCATGCTCAGATCAAAGCATGGTGCAAGGACACGCAAGCCTCATGTTTTACCTGTGTGTAGCTAGCTGGGTGGAGTTTATTCAAAGATTGTAGAGCAATATTCAAATACTGCTGTCCAATGGAAATGTGAATCCAGACAGATGGAATTAATTGTAAATAATGTATTTATCCAATAGATCCAAAACTTCATTTCAGCATATAATAATTTTTACTTTTCTAAAAAACAACAAATAGAATTCCAGGACTTTGACAACTCATGTGTTTTACATTTCAAGCACATCTCAGTGTAGACTCGCCATCTTTCCAGTTTCAGCAGCTGCACCTAGATGCCAGTAGCTACTACTGTATTGAGCAGCACAGTGTAATGTCATTGAGACAGTATTGTCACATTTTTAAAGCTCTGTTGGGAGCAAGAATTTCTTATCCTTTGGTATTTGAAAATCATTGCTAGTGGACATACATTTCTATTAAAGTCACATTGTGAGTTTTGGCAAGAAAAAGAAATAGTATTTAGGGTTGCACATACAAAAATCGCTGGATTTAGTAACTTCAGGACCTTTTAAAATACAGTGATTAGAACTTCTAGTTTGAAAATTCAGAATTTGGATAGTTTTTCAATTTACATACACTCGATCACTATGCTTATAAATTGGATTTAGGTTGACTTCCTCCAGCAAGCTAATAAAGAACTGGAGAAGCATATTCAAGAGCTCATGGCAACCAAGGAAACAGTGACAACTGAAGTTGTGCACCTAAGCAACCGAAATGAGCAGCTCTGCCAGGAGCTAACGGAGGTCGACCAGTTAGCTCAGCGGCTGGAAAGGCACAAGGAGCAAGTGCTGGAGACAGCTGACAAGGAGCTCGGGGAGGCAAAGGTGACACTGGGCCCAAGCTGTGACCTCAGCACAAAGCTGAGCACAGGGGGAAGGAGAGCTGGGTTCCGGAGGGAGAGCTGGGTTCCAGAGGGAGAGCTGGGCTCAGGAGGGAGAGCCTTGCTCAGCTTTGGGGTTTGCTCAGTGGGGGTCTGTTTCTGCCTTTAGTAATCTAAGGGGTTTTGTTTGGTTGGTTGGTTTTCTTCTTTCTTTCTTTGTTTGTTTCTTTTCTTTTCCTTTCTTTTCNCTTCCTTTCTTTCTTTCTTTCTTTCTTTCTTTCTTTCTTTCTTTCTTTCTTTCTTTCTTTCTTTCTTTCTTTCTTTCTTTCTTTCTTTCTTTCTTTCTTTCTTTCTTTCTTTCTTGGTTGTTCAATACAGTCCTGGAACTTGCTCTTAACGCAGAGATCTGCCTGCGTCTGCTCCTGGGTTTAAAGGCATGCACTACCATGCCTGGATTTAAAAAAAAAATTATTTATATTTTATGTATGTATACCTGCACTCCAGTAGAGGACATCAGATCCTATTATACACGATTGTGAGTCACTCTGTGGTTGCTGGGAATTGAACTCAGAACCTCTAGAAGAGCAGCTAGTGCTCTTAAGGGCTGAGCCCCACCCCAGTCCCCCAGCCCCGATGATTCAAGGTTTTCTTAAGCATCCTTTCCACCCTCTGAGAGACTGCCTCTGTTCTAGTTGGTTTGGTTCTCCTGATGGACACCTGTTCAGAGAGTAAATGTCTAGACTCTGTCCTGGTGTCCTCTACAGTGTCCACCCCTCCTTTTCTCTCTGAAGTCTATCTTCTTGTCAGATTTCACTCAAGAATCCTTGAAAGATTATTTTTGCATGTGTGTATGTGTTTATATCATGTGCATGCATGTGTGTGTGTGTGTGTGTGTGTGTGTGTGTATTCACGTGTGTAGGCTTACATATATGCATTGGTGAACGTGCCGACCTGTGAGCATGTGTGTGGAAGCCCAAAGCTGACATTGGATGTCTGTCTCAATCACTGTTTATTTACTGGGACTCGTTGTGTTCCTGAGCTCGGGGCTCACTGATTCAGCTTGTCTAGCTCATGAGCTTGCCCTGCGGACCCCATCCCAGAAGCTCTAGTGCCGGGATTATTGGTGATTGCATCCCAGCGTTCACAGGGCTTCCCAGGATCCGAACTCTGGTCATTAAGCCTGTGCAGTTTGTGTTTTATTATCTGAGCCATCTCTCCAGCCCCCTAAAAGCATCTTAAAAACATTTTTCTTGTGTACTTTATAGTTGGTAACTACCATTCTTCATTTTCCTGCTAAAAAAGATGCATAGAGTCAAATTTCCTGATATAATATTAATCTCTTAAAGCAAGTTTTACTGTTATTTAAAATGCAACAGTGAGTCCGAATGACCTTTTCTCCTTGAAAGTCTCACAAAATGTACCCCATTTTAACATTTTATACTTGATGCCCTTTTTATGATCAAACTATCATACTGTCCTAGACTTAAAAAAAAAAACACATATGAATTGAATTTCTTCTTTTAAGTCTTTGACTCTAAAGGTCAAAGTATCAGAATATTCCTCCACATGGTATTATCATTACCACTGTTAGTAATCACTAGGTCAAAGTGACAGTTCACAGTGCTAATAAGTATTTTAAAAGTAAATTTGTATTTGAAAAACATCCCAGTGAAATGTAATGGGAGAAAAATGAAGCCTTCAGCCAGCTCCAGCCTCGCCTTAAATGATCTGTGCATCTGATGCTTCAAGTGTGCTTTTAAAACATGGATGAGATGTCTTTGAAGCAGAGTACTAACAGCAGTTATGAAAGGGAGAGTATATGTTCCTCACACAGGTTGAGCAGGCTCTTATGCTCCTCACACAGGTTGAGCAGGCTCTTAAGGACAGCATTTTCTTATTGCTTACCTCAATCCCAGGCTCTGTAAATAGGCCCAAGAAATAAACATATTAGTTCCCTAAAAAAAAAAAAAAAAAAGAAAGGGAGAGTAAGAGAACTCACACGTGCCCAGACCACAGGCCGGGTCTTGAGCAGATCATCTCTCAGGAGCACTGTGTGTAAATTAAGTCACTAGATGCCAGTCTTCAAAAGCCAGCACAGGGAAGACGAGGCTCAGTGGTCCAACACTTCTCAGTGTGTCCGTGCGCCTGGGCTCCGTCTCCAGCACCACCGTTCAAGACAAGACTGGTTGTGCCCATAGCTTAGTGCTTGGGAGCTCTTCCTGCCAAGAGTAGGTAGACCCCAGTGTGAAGCCCACTGTGTGCATCACTGCATTTGTGTTAGGCAGTGTTAACTCCATAGTGAGTGAAAGAGAAGGAAACTATGTCAGCATGACACAGCTGTGAATAAAAGGGCCATAGCAAACACACTCACTGTTGAAAGGCTAAAGTCCTTTACTCCAGAATCTGGAGCAATTCTAGGATATGTTCGTTATTTCTGGTTAACATCGTACTGAGCCAGAAGTGGAGGCACACCTACAGCATTTGCAGGGACTAAAGCAGGAAGTCTGTGCTTTAGGCTAGCCTGGGGTACTCTCTGAAACATATCTTAATAAAATTAAGCTAAACTAAAACACAGCAATTAGACACAAATGATAAAACAGAATAGAAGAGTAACAATTCTTTGATCACATATGACATGATCTTAATTGTAGAAAATCCAAAGATTTGCACACAATGAAATAGAATAATCAAATTAACTAAATTGCATGTTAAAACACACACGCGTGCACACACACACACACCAAATAAAATTCTGAATACTAAGTATAAAAACAAATACAACAAAGAAATTTGTAAATCCCATTTGTAACTACATCAGAAAGAATGAAGTTAGCCAGTGAGGTAAAAACTTAAGACATGACAGAACGCTGGTGACAGCTGAAGGGCTTGTAAGTGGAAAGACGTCCTGTGTGCCTGTGAGTGTGGCTTAGGGAACCATGTTGTCACATAATCTGTGAGTTCAACTCAGGTCCTATCAGAATGCAGTGCTAGTTTTTGCAAAAGTAGAAAATAGTCCCAAAGTGTATATGGACTCTCACGAGCCAGCCAAACAGTCTTGGAAGAAGATATGGATCGGGGATGTAACCCAGTTTGTAGAGTGCTCACCTCACATGTGAAGCCTTGGTTTTGATCTTCAGAACTGGGCTGGGTGGGGTGGGGTATGTAACTCATATAGTTTTGGTTCTGCCTTTCTGGTTTTAGTGTATTGCCATATACCTCTGTCTTCTCTCTCTCTCTCTCCCTCTCTCTCTCTCTCTCTCTCTCTCTCTCTCTCTCTCTCTCTCTTTCTCTCTCTCTCTCTTTCTCTCTTTCTCTCTCTCTCTGTGTCTTTCTCTCTCTCTCTCTGTCTTTCTCTTGTCTTTCTCTCTTTCTCTCTTGTCTTTCTCTCTGTGTGTCTTTCTCTCTCTGTCTTTCTATCTCTCTGTCTTTCTCTCTCTGTGTCTTTCTCTCTCTGTCTCTCTGTCTATCTCTCTGTCTGTCTCTGTCTCCCTCTCTCTCTCCTTTCTGTATCTTCTGTGCTTTCACATAAAATGCATTGAATGTGGTGCCTTGTGGCTTGTTGACAAGGCCCACAGATGTCAACTTGAAGCACCAATAGATTGCTGTTGGGTCCCAATATTTTACTGGCTTTCTGCTCTCTCGGTTGTAGTGCACACAATCCCGGTTGGTAACAGCAGGCTGAGAGCAAGGAGGAGCATGGCAGGAATTGACTGTCATCATTCCCAACACTGAGGACCAAGAAGGGAGACATGGCTCTCTGCTTGATAAGCAAATGCACATAAGCACTGAGGACAGCACAGTATTAAACAGACGCTTCCCCTCAGCTTTGCTCTCTGTTCACTGGGGCTGAGCATTAGATTCACGTCCCAGACCCAGTGGATAGAGAGAATCCAAGCCAGCTGCTGCTCTGTCAGGATGCCACAGTGATGGACGGTCTAGGGTCTCAGATCCTTACCTAACAAGCTTTTCATTCCTAGAAAGAGATTAAACGAAACCTCTGTGAAATGCGGAACCTTGAGGAAAAAATGTCAAAACTGCAGTGGGTAAGTTGACAACACACTGTTCCCAGTGTTCTCCTTCCCAGGTTGATGCCTGGTTCGTAGGTCTATTGAGATACGATGTGTATGGATACTATTCAGTCACTTTAGTGGACTGTGTGGTTTTACCACAGTCACAGAACTGTACAGCTGTCACTGCCGATCCCAGAACATTCATCGCTCTGGAAAGAGGAACCCTCATACCCATGAGGAGTGACCCCATTGCCTTCTGCTTAGCCCCTGACATCTGCTCGCCTACTGTCAGGGGCTAGACCTGACAGTTTGGTGAATGATGAATCCTGCATCTTCTTTCATTTGGGATGTTTTCATGGTTTGTGAGGTCGAAGTATGGATGGGAACTCAGTTCCTTCCACAGCTGAGTATAAATGGTTCACAGTGTGATTATGCAATTCCATACTGTTATTATTCTCTAACTGTTCATAGTGCAGGCTTGTAATTGAACTGAAAATTTGAGATCCCTGTTAGCAAATCTATATTCCTCTAACTACTTATGGCTTCTCTGGTTACTGATAACAATAACATCATAACTGATATTTATATGTTGACTGTTATATAAAATACCCCTTAAATTGCTTTGTTTGGTGTCATATAAGTGGTTTTCCTAGTCACAGTGCTTGTCCCTGTGATCTTTTAGGGAGAAAGCCAGGCTTCATGCCAAGAGACCCCTCAATACAGAGAGTGCGTGGAATTAGCAGAATGCCTTACAAGTTAAAACTGGTGGTCACTCTGGCGCGAGGCGGGGAGAGGGGGGCCCTCTTCAGTATGATGGCCTGCTATGTCAGAAGGGTTTCCTGTAAGATTAGAAACAAAGACCGACAGTGACTTCTACCTCTTCATTATGTATAGACTGTGCTGCTGTGGTTGGGGTACATTCATTTCTATGGTATGGTAGTGTGCATTCACTATTTGTAGATTTTTGTATGCTTAGTATGAAGAGCTCATGATAGTGGCCTCTCTTTCTCTCTCTCTCTCTCTCTCTCTCTCCCTCTCTCTCCCTCCCTCCTTCCCTTTCCTTCCTTCCTTCCTTCCTTCCTTCCTTCCTTCCTTCCTTCCTTCCTTCCTTCCTTCCTTCC
>NC_034602.1:66874268-66903582 GCF_900095145.1 Mus pahari
CCTTCCTTCCTTCCTTCCTTCCTTCCTTCCTTCCTTCCTTCCTTCCTTCCTTCCATAGTGTTCCTCTGTGTAACAGTCCTGGCAGCCTTGGAACTCCATTTGTAGACCAAGCTGGTCTTGAATTCACAGAGATCCACCTGCCTCTGCCTCCTGAGTACTGACTGGGATTAAAGACATATATGTCACCACTGTCCAGTGATAGTGGCTTCCTTTTAAGTTGAACTCAGCAAGTCTTGACTCTGGCATTGAGTAACTGTGTTAACTAAGCCTGCTGAGGGAGCTCACCCTTGAGCCTCGTAACTGTAAAGGGGGTGTTGATGAGGTTTTCTTCAGAACATGGCCTCTGTGTGCAAGAGGGTTGGCTGCTGTTCACCATAGCATGCACATCGTGAGCGCTGCACTATTGCATGCACATCATGAGTGCTGGGGATGACTGGCAGAGCTTGTCTCACATCCGTGATCATTTCTCAATTATGTTGGCTGACACTCACTTTCAGGAGTTTCTTGTATTTCCTGTTAGTATTTCTGTATTGTATGTGTTTCTGAGATAACAATGATACTGATAGCTAATGTTCATAAGCACTTGCCATGAAGTGACTGTGTCCCTAAGTCTGTTCTGCTGCCCTCTTTAAGCATAGGCAAGTTAGTAAATTAGTAAATTGTGTTGCGCATATTCACTAGAGAGGAGTAGGATGAGTGCTAAACAGATGAGTTGTTACAAAATGTAAGGGTTCCATTTTCCACAGAAGAGCATCTGTTAGCATCTGGGTTTCATGGTATGTTTGGTTTTTTCCCCTTTATTTGTTTACTTTCTTTTAAGTTTTTTTTTATATGTAATGTATTTTGATCATATTTTCCCCACTAGCTCCGCCCATATCCTCCCTACTTAACCAATTTTCATTCCCCCCTCAAAAACAAAACAAAATCAAAAGTCGAAACAAACAAAAAACAGTAAGACAAACAATACCAAAACAAAACAAAAGCACATACAAAAACCATGGAGCCCGTTTAGCGATGGCCAACTTCTCCTGAGCACGGGGCCTGCCCTGGTGTGGTTAATGTACAGAGTGTCGCTCCGTTGTGGAACCTGATTTCCCTCTCCCAGCAGATGTCAGATGCAGACAACTTCTTTGCTGGGGTGGGAGACTGTGTCCACTTCCCCTGTCTGTCTTGAACCTGCACGAACCCTGTGTACTCTGCCACAGTCTGGGAGGGCATCAGTCCTGTTGTCTGTGGAGGACACTGCCTGGAGTCATCCACCATCCCTGCCTCTTACACTCTTTCCAGATGCTCTACTACATAGATCCTTGAGGGCAGGTTTGATAAGCACATCCCGTTTACAACTGAGTACAGAAGTCACTCACTCTCCACACTCATGGGTCTCGGCGCCAGCTCCCGTCTACTATGAGAAGCTTCTCTGACGAGGGCTAAGACTGGCAGTGATCTGAGTCCCAGCACAGAGTGGTAGCTGTGGGTTCTCAGTAGAGAGCTGTTTTTGTATGGTACATTTGTCACTAAAAGTATATGCACACACACATGCACACGCATATGAATATGCTGTTATGCATATATTGTATACACTGTGTCTTAGTCAGGGTTTCTATTCCTGGACCAACATCATGACCAAGAAACAAGTTGGGGAGGAAAGGGTTTATTCAGCTTACATTTCCACATTGCTGTTCATCACCAAAGGAAGTCAGGACTGAAACTTAGCAGGTCAGGAAGCAGGAGCTGATGGAGGGATGTTCTTTACTGGCTTGCTTCCTCTGGCTTGCTCAGCCTGCTCTCTTCTCTCTCTCTTTTTTTTTTTTTTTTTTTTTTTTTTTTTTTTTTTTTTTTTTGCTTTTTCGAGACAGGGTTTCTCTGTATAGCCCAGGCTGTCCTGGAACTCACTTTGTAGACCAGGCTGGCCTCGAACTCAGAAATCCGCCTGCCTCTGCCTCCCGAGTGCTGGGATTAAAGGCGTGTGCCACCACGCCTGGCTCAGCCTGCTCTCTTATAGAACCCAAGACTACCAGCCCAGAGATGGGACCACCCACAAAGGGACCTCCCCCCTTGATCACTGATTGAGAAAATGCCTTGCAGCTGGATCTCCTGGAGGTATTTTCCCAACTAAAGCTCCTTTCTAGGTGATAACTCCAGCCTGTGTCAAGTTGACACAAAACTAGCCAGTACACACTGCTATATGTATGTGTGAGTGTGTGTGTGTGTGTGTGTGTGTGTATATACATGCTCATGAAAGTATCCATTTTATCTGTAATTGCTACAGTGGTAACAAGGTTACTAGAATACTCAATTATAGAATTACCATCTTGCAGGAATTGGAGGTAAGCCATAAGGAGAAGGAGAGACTGAACAGTGAACTGCTTTTAAAGTCAGACCTGGAGACTGTTGTTCAGCAGCTAGAACAAGAAAAGCAAAGACTTAACAAAAAGCTGCAGAGTTTTGCAGTCACAGGTAAGACGCTCTTTGTACTAGCAGGTGAGCTTTTGTGCGTCCGTTAACAACTATTTATTGAACACTGGCTGTGAAGCAGACAATGATAGGCAGTGTGGACATAGTAGGAACCCCTCCCCTGTACTTTGACCCGCTGGTGTAGGAGAGGCTACTTGAGTGTTTTGCAGTGGAAGTGTATGGAAGCATATGCTCCTTTGAGACAGCCTGAGAAGACCCTTCTGTGATAGCAGAAAGTTGAAGTTCAGGGTCTTTTTAAGGAATCCTCTCATATTGCCTTACAATCCCCCCCCCAGTGTCCCCATTTGATTACCCACTACCCTGTAGCTCCTCATTCCATTCCATTCCAGGAGGCTCTGCTCTCACTCCCTTCACCACCTCACGCCCTTCCACCTGCTCCTCACCGCGTGCAGTGAGTGTCCTCACTCGGAAGCTTTGATTTCCTAAGGTAACCTCAGTTACCCTTCCTTCTCACTCTGCTGCTTTCTCTGCCCTCCCTGGCCATTTCTTCTCAGCATGAGATGGTCAGTTCATGAGGTTTCTAATGTCTGGGACTGTTAGCCAGTTCATCTAGTGGACTGTGTATCTGCTGAAGAAATGAAGAGGAAGATAGCAGAGCATTAGATAGATCACAAATGACTTTTATTATCATTATTATTATTATTATCATTTAATCTTTTTTTACAGTCCAGTCTTTATTCCCCCTCCCAGTCTGACTTCTGACTGTTCCTCATCCCATACCTCCCCCTGCCAGGCCACTCATCTCCAAGAGGATGTCCCCACCCCCATACCCCAGTCACCCCACCAGACCTCCCTACTCCCTGGGACCTCACGTCTCTCTAGGGTTAGGTGCATCTTCTCTCAATGAGACCAGACCAGGCAGTCCTCTGCTGTATGTGTGTCAGGGGCCTCATATCAGTTGGTGTGTGCTGCCTAGTTGGTGGTTCAGTGTCTGAGAGATCTCAGGGGTCCAGGTTAGTTGAGACTGCTGGTCTTCCTATGGGGTTGGTGCCCACTCCTCAGCTTCTTCCAGCCTTTCCTTAATTCAACCACAGGGGTCAGCTGCTTCAGTCCATTGATTGGGTGTAAGTGTCTGCACCTGACTCTTTCAGCTGCTTGTTGGGGCTTCTCGGAGGACAGTCATGCCAGGCTCCTGCCTGTAAGCACACCATAGCCTCAGGAATAGTGTCAGGCCTTGGAGGCTCCCCTTGAGCTCTTAAGTCAGTGTTTGTGTGCCTGTCTCACTAGGCTGAAATCTGTGACATCGTTACTGTTTGTTTTAGATCACGGAAAAGTAACTCGTCAGGTAGGTTGGATGCAATAGTGTGTGTACTCTTACAGTCCCAGGCACTTGACAGGGGCAAAGCCTGTTTGAACCTGGAACTTTGAGTCAGTCTTTACAGTGTAGTGACATCCTGTCTCAAAAATAACAGCAGCAAAAACTAATAGTTGTGTTTATTGGAAGAAAACTGCGTTGTTTTGGTTTCTTTGTGCATGTGTTAAATTGGAGGTCAGTGACATGCTTGCTGCGTGCTTGCTGACAGGCGTGTTTCCTCTCAGAGCTCCTTTGGGGTCTCTAGAAGCTCCCCCTTAAATAAATGCATTGTTTCTTTTTATAGAGCTAAATAGCATCCGTCTGTGATAATACCAACACAGGGTAACAGGTAACATTCACTTATTGGACACTAATTAATGTTAATGTTTTTCTTGTGTTTTCTTCTCATTCTTTGTCAGTATTTGCCCAGTATGTCTGATCCTGTGGTTGACACAAGAACAGCTTGTGATTGCTAATAGTTTTCACTCTATAGATTATTTATTTACCTGACTAGTTCATATTGCATATGCAGCATTACTAAGGCTAACCACTGTAATTTACCTGACTAGTCCACATTATATATGCAGCATTACTAAGGCCATCACTGTAATCTGCAGAAAGAGAACTGACTTTGGAGGTTGAGAGGATGAGGCTAGAACATGGGATAAAACGTCGAGACAAGTCACCCTCTCGTCTTGATACGTTTCTGAAAGGCATAGAGGAAGAGCGTGATTATTACAAGAAAGAGCTGGAGAAGCTGCAGCATCTCATCCAGAGGAGATCTTATTCTACTAATTACTCCGCTCGGGAAAAAGCTCCTATAGTCAAGTGCTCAGAAAAGGTAAGACCTTCTATAAGAGTAATCAAAAGGGTGTGTGTGTGTGTGTGTGTGTGTGTGTGTGTGTGTGTTTTATAAACCTTTTTGCTTTGTTGCTGTATGAAATGAAATGCCATTAACACATGCTTTAAAACGCTCTAATTTTGACTTTTTTATTCTATAATTTTCAATGTGGAAACCCTGCATTACTAGGAAAACTACCCAACAATAAAGGATAATGTTTTGGTTCCTGTACATTTAGGCTGAATAGCTGAGCCATGTGAGAGGCATGTTGGCTTTCAGAAACTAGGACTCAGAGACTCACAACTCTGTACGTTTCCGCTCTTCCCAGGATTTATGCTGTGGAACAGTTGTGCTTTACCTCTGCTAACGGAGTAGCTCTGTCCTCATGGCACACAGCAGGCCTTTGGGTCACTCCTAGCTTTGTTGGTTGAGTCAGGAGCGTCATCATTTCAATCGACCGTGTCTTTTCTCCCCTTTTTTTCTGGGTGGGGGTACACATCAGAAGTGCGTGCTAAGTGGCTTATTCTGTTAGCCTACTGTAACAAGTTGGTTAAAATGTTCATTTGGAAGACTGGACAAGAGGGTAATCAAGCACATGTATGGCTGTGCACAAAGACCCAAAGTTCAGAGTCAGCCTAAATTGCCCAGGGAGCCCTTCTTACAACTGTGACCCACAAATATGTCACTTGGTTTCCTTTCTGGTTTTTGTAAGCAGGTTTGGTTTTTGTCTTGTTTTGTTTGTTGTCTGTTTTTGAAGCAGGAGACTAAAAGCAGGGTCCAGAACATGTTCTGACACTGAGTTCTGTGTACATCTGCACAGTGTTTCCTAATTGCATCTGCCACTATGTGTGTTATTAAAAGTTGAGCATGATTTCTGAGAGATAAAAGCCACAAGCTCCTATTTAAGTCCTAATCATTATCAGCGTCTTGTACTATCAACTGTATTTAAATTGTTCTTTCTTTCTTATCTAAAGCTTTAGAGCCATAGAAGTCCTGAAGGTTTCTATAACAGTAGCATTATCTACAGAGCAGGTCAATTAGAATGAAGCTGGAACAGCCATTAGCTCAGAACAAGTAAAGTAAATTACCTCCTCCATGAAGACCGTGTATCCGTTCTCTAGTAGTTCTGTACCTTTTGCTTTGACTTTACCTTTTAACCTCATTGGCTAATGGCTGTAGTTTGTTGGTCAGTATCAACACTACGCTATCTGTTATAAGCAGAATGCGTTGTTGGGAAAGACAGTGCAAGCCCATTTACGTTTAATTATGTTCTTATTTCTCAGGAGAAATAAGTCACTGGATTGTTCATTTTTATTATGCAGAAGAATCACAAAATGTATAAATGGCATATAATGTTAAGTAGATAATCATGTCAACACTAAGAATTTACTCAGCTGCTTGGTTCACACTGGGAAGGCAAGCGAGACCTTGGTGAGGTAGGGAAACAGTTAGAGATACCATTGCCTCTTCAACTCCTCTGCGTTTTTTAAGTGTTATGTTATCTGGCATAGACAAAAAACTCATTTTGTATAGTTCAAAAAGTTAGGACATTCAAAATGTTTTACAGCACCAATAATAAGCTGCAAGCATGGTGGCCAGCTGTGGTAAACGCATACATTGAATGAGTGTGTGAGACTGTTGTGAGCATGGGGACCTGTGGAGCACGTGGCCCACAGAAAAGTCCATATTTTAAGGACTTTGTTGGCAGGCAACAAAGACCTCTTTCAAGCTGGATTTGGTACTTGCTGTGGCTGTCAGCTTCCACCTTTGGTAAACTGTTAGGCTCTGTTTCTTGGAATTATAATAAATCAGAAAAAGGGGCACTTTTATAGTTACTGCCCTTCATTATCACAGCCCCATGGATAAGGAGGAGTCCATGCTTTTACTTGTCTTTGCTGGGAGTGTTTCCTATTTAACTGCACCCACTGTGATCCCCTGAGTTGGGGACAGCACAAGCACAGGGCTTTGGCATTAGAAACCTGACACAAGTCCCAGCTTCTTGCATCAGCGTATGATAGGCCTTAGAGAAGCTGACTTCCTGCAGCCCTGATTCCTCATGTCAGGCCCAGAAAGATAACTACACCTTCTTATACAGATTGGATGAGGTGATTGACAGAAGGATCCTCTAGCAGTGTCTAGTTCCCACCTAGAAAATGCTTTCTTTCTTTCTTTGCTTGCTGGTTTAAAGACTCTCTGATCTGTATAGACAATTCAGTTCAGCAGATGTATGAGGCATCTGCTGTGAATGAGGCATGCACTGTAGAGATTAGCTCCCAGCCCACTGGGGACTTACATCTGTAATCCCAGTACTGTAGGAGAGGCAAGAGGATTGCTACAAATTTAAGGCCAACTTGCCTGCAAAGCAAGGGCAGTCAGGGCTGTATAGTGAAACCCTGTCTCAAAATAAGAAGAAAAGGAGGTCTTGACATGGTGTTGTGCTTTGAGCACTATGCATGTTGTCAGTGTGTTGAGAATAATAGAATGGAGAAAGGGAGTAAATTAGCATATATTATAGTAACAATAACATAAGTAGTACATGTAAGATATATTTATAGAGAAGTGTAGAATTCCTGCTCAAGCCAACCAGCCAGGAAACGTTGAGGTGCCATACCAGTTACTGAGCACAAGATGACAGGAACAGGCACCTCCTGTGTCTCTCACACAGGAGAAAGTACATTAAAAGCATCATGCAGATCTGAGGGGTAGGTTACCATTGAGCCACAACCCTGACTGCTAAACAACTTTAAGATCTCATTTATATTAAGTGCCACTGAAGAGAATACAGGGTCAATTCAGAACACTTGGAGTGTTATAAACATCTGGATTACATGAGGAACTTTGTAGAAAGTGACATGTAAGCTGAGGCGTAGACAGTAATGAGAACAGACTTGAATCTTCACTCACTGCACTCCTTTTCTAGGATCTGTGCAGACTACATTCAGTAAGGTGCTTTAAATGGTAGAGGTACCTCACAAGTTTCCCGCTATGGTTTTAAGCCTGGATTATCTTGAAATCCTGATCTGCTCTTGTTGTGTAAAGCATCTTGCCCCTAATGTGGCCATGACACCCAGGCTTGCCCATCATGCTTTAAAAAAGAGTAGCATTTTCCTAAGAGGAGGGTCCCTCACACATTGTTAGCATTTATTGAGTCTTTACTGGTATTATATACACTCAGTGGATATCAAATATTATAAGCCAAGATTCTTTCCAATTGTGGTTGTTTTTCTCTTGCTGTGTCAAAGCGCCATGACCAAGGCAACTTACTAAAAGCAGAGTGTTTAATTAGGCTCGTGGTTTCAGGGTTAGGGTAGCATCTATGATGGCAGAGCAAAGGTGTGGCAGCAGGAAGAGCTGAGAGTTCCCCTTTGGATCCACAGGCAGAGAGCACACTGGGAAAGGGAGTCTTGAGATTTCAAAGCCTGCCTCTCTCTTCTATCAAGGCCACATCTCCCAATTCTTCCCAAACAGTTCCACTAACTTTGGACTAAATATTCTAACATATGAGCCTATAGGGGCCATTCTCATTCAAGCCACCACACTAGGATAGCAGTTTATTAGCTTTTCTCTATTCAGTTCATTGACATTAACATGCTATACATACACTTAACCACCTCGTTTACATGATGGCCATGAAGACTGCAGCTTTAGGATCCTTAAGATGTTGCAAGTAGTTGCTGAGTCAGTGACCATCCCAATCATTGATACTTGGACCACTGTACAGACAGCCCTCCTGTGGGTTGAAGCTGGGACGACTGGGGCTGTTGCACCTGAGAAGCTGACCTTCATTGTCAGTCGTAGAAAACAGGTACACACATACCTCTGGACTCTTCATTGGCAGAGAGTTATAAAGTAATGACTGAAAACTTGTCATGTATCATAATTACGTGGAAGCTTGACAAAATGCCCTATACTCTGCTCCCAAAGATTCCAGCATGGCCCCTCAACTTCATGCATATATCAGGTTTCTGGGTGCTGCTGATCTCCTCGTCTAGAGGTTAGAGTTTAGGTGCCATGTGTAATAGGCACAGCTAAGGACATGAGGTATGGAAGCAGCTGATGAGGTCTGCACAGGTCGTATGATTGGCAGCCGTGTACCTTTCTGAGAACCTAGAGCTATGGAATCTGCACCATCACTGCCAGCACTTTCGTCTGCTCTCATGGCATGCTCTCGGGAGTTCTTTAATTACACTAAGAGAACGTCTGTTCTTCTGTCTGTTAGCCTGGTTCAGTCAGCCTCATCACCAGCAGGCTTGTGACAAGCACACAGTCATAATTATAGCACATGACAATGTTCTCGTCTCTGTGATGTATTGTTTCAGGGTGACTACAATGCGGACGTTCACCTGATCACAAGAGAAAGAGATGAGCTTCAGCGCATGCTGGAGAGATTCGAGAAATACATGGAGGATATACAGTCCAACGTGAAGCTGCTGACAGCAGAAAGGGACAAGCTAAACGTCTTGTATAAGGAAGTAAGGCATTGCTTCTAATTAACCCAACAGAGCTTTAGAGACAGTTATTATAACAGAACCACCGGGTCCTGCAGTATTGACTGGCATCGTGTTCTCAACATGACAGTTCTCTCTCCTTTTTTTGTCATGTTTGTCCCCTCTTTTCTAGCTTCAGTGGATCAGCTCTTTTAAAGATTGTCTTTCTAAATTAGCTGAACAGACTTTAACTGTCACTGAGCCAAAATTGTCCTTCAATTTAGACATGCTACCACCTGTCTGGATCCCAGAGATAAAATGGGCGTGCACCTCCTGTTTGCAGTCTTGCCTGTTAGCCTCCAAGTTAGAGTACCTGCTGCGTAGGCCTGAGGACCCGAGATCAAGTCCCGAGCACAGTGGTTCTCATCTGTGACCTTAGCACTCATGGGGTCAAGACTGGTGGATCCCTAGAGCTTCCTGTGAGCCCAGTGTAGCCAGTCAGTGGGAGACAGTGCTGCACACATGCTCTTAAGGGTTAGCTGCTGGTGAAAATGTGCTCTGGGGAGGCCAGCAGCCTGGCCCTGTTACAGAGCCTGCCTTAGCAGCGGTAAGTTGGCTGAACAGACCCTGGAGTCTAGCCGGTTTGCCCCACGCCCGCCTTCCCTGCAGCCCCTTACTGTTTTGACAGGAGGAAGACATGGAAGTTAAGAGACATTTTTACTTCTGTGAGCTTTTCCAGGACTTGGCAGTGCAGTAATTAAATGGATCCACTTCTGGCATTTCCCCACAGCAGACTTAGCTCTCAGCTTTCTTGAGTCTGCCTAGTTAATTCTCTAGCCAGCTGCTTCTAGTTCGCAGTGTGCTGTGGCCTCAGCCTCTCTCAGTCCTCTTGCCACTGGGACTTTAGTATTTAATTTTAATCCTGCTACTCTTATTTTATTGGGATTTGGGAAGAAATGGAGAGTAGCATGGATTTACTATATCCCTACCACAACCCCTTTCAAAATGGAATATATCCTAAGTATCTTTATATCTTTTAATTCTCTAAGGCAAAGGAAGAGTTGT
Organism: Mus pahari; assembly: GCF_900095145.1. Taxonomy (NCBI): domain Eukaryota; kingdom Metazoa; phylum Chordata; class Mammalia; order Rodentia; family Muridae; genus Mus; species Mus pahari. The sequence goes on from NC_034602.1 coordinate 66,884,371, forward strand.
CTGCACTAAGGAAGGAGTCCACTAATCCGACATCCCCCAACCATCTTGTTAGTTGTGTAGAAAAGGAGAAAGAACGAGTGTTATCTGAGTTGAGAAGAATTACAGCCGAAAAGGAAACTCTGAGAGAAAAGTTGAAAGTAAGTAATACAGGTTACAGCTTTCTGAAATGTAAGTTATTAAGTATTGGGGGGGGGGGTAGTGAAAGTGGCGTGCACTCGTTAGACCCACGCCACCGCCTCTGTTCATAACGGCTCTCCTGTGAAGTTACTGCACAGTGCAGCACAGCACAGCACAGCCTAAATAGCATTACACAGCATAGCAGCATGCCAGCCCAGGCTGAACTAACTTTTTTTGAGTGTGGTAGCCACTAAGAATACTCCACCGTTGATAAAAGTGTTGTCCATAGCTTTTTTGCACGGTGGCAGAGTTGAGAAGACACATTTGGCCTCCCAAACAGAAGATATTCCTTATTGGTCCTTACAGCCACATCCTGAACTCAGGATTGTTTTAGTTCAAGTGTAGCATCCTTTTCTTCTTTATTTAATGACTTTATGGATTTTTTTACCTAGCATACAATTTACCTATTTAATGAAGGAACAGTACAGTGGCTTGTGCTATTCTTTTTCTCCCTGTCTTATCTTAGAAAACCTCCTCCCAGCAGTAAGGATCCTTGTATCCACTGTAATAGCTCCTGTCCCCCAGGCCTCCTCAGCTGTAGGCATCACTGATTCAGTTTCTACCTCTGTGGGTTGGCCTTCTCTGGACAGTTCATATGAACTGAATCATTAAACATGTGGGTTTTATTTTTCCTTTTATGGGCCAGGGAATGAACTCAGGGCCTTGCATTTACAAGGCCATCACCCTAGCACAGAGTTAGGTCCCCAACCCACACCTGTGTTTAATGTTTGGTGGGTCTTGGCATGGTATCCTTGCAGTTCATCCATGAGAGTGCTTGTATGAGTATTTGTGTGATGTTTGCATTTCTCTTGGGTAGGTTATCATTTTTACAATTGCTCCCGAATAAGTGTGTTATACACCAAGGCATTATTTCATAGTACATCCACATGGTAAGTTCCGAGTGATCTTACTGGAGAAGCCATGGTTACTTCCAGTTAATATTATGAAATCAATGACTTAAAAGTAGCCACTAAAATTTCAAACAAAAATATACCTTTTAAGCATAATCTTTATATTACAGATTTTCAGTTAAAGTTTTACACCCAAGGACAGTATAAGAATTTTTTAATTGAAGTCTTCTGGAATGTTCCCTTCTAGAAATTAAAAAAAAAAAAAAAAAAAAAGAGTTAAAATTCCCAGAGAGAAAGCTCTGTGCAGTATGGCATCCTTTAGCACAAGCTTCTTGCTTACCCTTTTCCATATCTGCTGTAATGACCACAAATGTAAAATCAGAATTTTAAATCTGCATTAGTACTAACAACTCAGAAAGCTGCCTTCAGATTATCGGAACCCTTCTGGGTTGTAAGAAACAGATTGTGAATTTCCAAGAGACCTTTTCTTTAAAAAACAGACCTAGTCATGTGACTCCTCAGCCTTCTGCACTGTTTCCTCTTGGTCCCCTGGCCACCCTGCTTTCGAGCAGCCATTATGACTAAACTCTCTGAAAGCTCCAAGTCACAGCTGTCAGCCAAGGCCTGCCAGTGCTGCCCCCTGAACAACATGAAAGTTCTGTTCCAAGCGTGAGATGAGCCGTCACAGTAGATCCTTTCTGTTTAGATGAGAGCCCTGAGTTATAATGAATTTAAATACTTGCACAGCCTCGCCCGCCCGAGATCTCCTTGAGCTTCTTTCCTTCCAGTTGCTCACGCCTGTCTCTCCTGACCCCTCCTGTGGTGGTTGTTATGATCTCTTGTGCACTATTACTGTGGGACCCTTGGGGCCTGGCTTTAGACTCTTTCTAGCAGTTATTTGCCTGTTTACAAGATCATTGGTGATCATCCCTGGCCTATTTCACCGTCTGTCATCTTTTCCCTACGCTCATTTTTGCTATTTCTCCTCTTTCTCAAGGCTTCTGGCTGAAGGGACTTTCCTTGCCATCAGTCTTCTTCTCTTCGAATGCCCTTCTCTCGTTGGTCCTTTCCTGCTGGTTACTGAGTGTCAGGCTCTAGATTCCTTTTGACATAGAGAAACAGAACCCCTTGTCTAGGGAAATAGTCACTTATCTATAGTTATTTTCCGATATGCTTGAGTCTCATGCATGCAGACAATGGAATATGAGCATATGTACTTCTCTTAGGCCCTCCCAGCTCTCTTCATGGTCTAGTTTCTTGTGGGGCCATCCCCTGGGATATAGGAATCCTGTCAACAATCATTCCTTAAAAGAAAATGATTCTCCCTCCTCAAACGGTCAGTTGCCGGCATCTCCTCAGTAAATGGTGTGCCTGGAGATCATATACCACATCTATGCAAGAATCCTGACTGGCTTGTGCTTGTAAAGGTCTTGTGCACGTAACCAGCAGCTGTTGAGTTCATGAGTGTGAAGACCATGCCACCACAGCAGCCTTCCCATTTCCAGCCCCACTTCCTTCCTGCCTCCCCTTCTGGGATGTTCCCTTATCCAAGGCTGGGAGAGATGGTCAATCTCAATATCCAGTGTAAGGCCCTTGTTCACAACCCTTAAGGACCTGTGTGCCTTTCCACTGACTGCTGTCCACTGCAAAGAAGAAGTTTCTCTGACCCAGCCTAGGTCTCTAGGTACAACCATAAATATTTGGAAGTACTTCAACAACATGACCATTTAGAGCAGAACAACAACAGGTTCTGCCCTGTAGACTGTGACCTCAGTAGTCTTGGGCCTTCGATCAGGCTTACAGTATCAGACTCCCTTCTGTGGAGCAGCCCTCAAGTCTGATCAGAAAGCAGCTACCCCATTACAGTCAGCAGCACATCTTACTTAGGTGAACGTTGCTGCATGCAGGGTCCCTGGCTGGGCACAGCTCTTGATGTCCTTCCTTCAGCAGCCCGCAGGGCACTTTCTAGTACTAATTGTTCCTGAGACAAGGTCTCCCGTAGCTCCGGCTGACATAAACATACTTTATAATTGAAGATCACCGTGAAACTCCTGACCTTTTGCCTTTATGGTTTCTTGTTTAAGGTCTGTCTTTTTTACAAGACTTTATATAAGCTATGATGCCAGAGACTTTACTGATGGCTATGCACTAACGCCTTGCTTGGTGCTTTTATAGAGCATATATCAGCACTGATTGAGTAATTTAATTCACATACTAGTCGTCTCTTTAACCAGATGTATAATCTAAATATCAAATACAGTTTAAAAATGAATAGTATGAATGAGTATGAACTTTACTAGGAAAACTCAGTGACCATTACATTATGTATTCTTAACTTGGCAGCAATTGAGACTTGAGTGAGGTAATAAACGAGAGAACTAGCCTTCATTTATATCCTGACCAGCTAGTTCTTAAAACTGGACTCATACTGTTCTGTTGCCTATGTTTATCCTGTTTTACATCTCAGTTGTAGCTCAGCAATAGAGCACTAACCTAGCATGAGGCTCTCGGTTCAGTCAGCAGCTTTGTAACAGAATTAATGGGAGGTGTGTGTGTGTGTGTGTGTGTGTGTATGTATGTATGTGTGTGTGGGGGGTCCTTACATCTCCTCTTGTGAGGGTGCATTGTGAACTTGTGACTTGGTGTATTGTTCTCTCCATGGTGCCTGTTAACTGGGTTCAAGCTACATAAGTCTTTATCATTGAGTCCACTCACATTTTGTCTTCTGCATGACACATGAAGATAGGCAATAGAACTTTTCTAACTGAAAGAATGCTTTTATAAAATATCTGATCATTCTATAACATTCATAGGTTCTATGAAATAGGAAACATAGCTCTGCAAATTTGCATTACTTACTTTTGTGAGTATTTAATACAAATGAACATTTTCTATAAAATTCTTTTTCAGAATATCCACGAAAGGAATGCTGTTGAAAAATCAGACTTAGAGAAAACTATTGAACATTTGACATATATTAATCACCAGGTAATCTGTCAGAGAATTGGGGCTTACGAATGACTGTGCCAGTTATTATGCTTTTGGTATGCTGTATGTTTTTGAAAACTAGTATGCAAGGAAGAAGTGTGCCTGCTTTGAGGCCTGTCACGTGGTTCAAATCCAGTTTCCCAGCTGTGGTTCAAATCCGGTTTCCCAGCTAGGCCAGGTTCTCGGCTTTTCTCTTTCAGCTTTTCATTTTTGACATAGGAGGAGTGTTTCTGTTTCTTGGGATTCCTGTGAAAATGTGACAACACACAGGCCACATGTAAGAGAGTCCTGGAATTTACAGGCTTCAGAAGTGGCAAGCTGTGATTATTGTGGTTTAGTCGTAGACAAGTAACTATGTAATACATAAAGACTAAAAAGTGAAGCTCACTGACTAGCCTGCAGGATCTGTAAGAGATTGCTTCCAGAGATACCTAAGTCTGAAGAACTTCAAGTTTATATATAAAAATGTGTAAAAATGGCATAATATTGAATATAACCTATATATTTTCCCATAGCCTTTAAATTATATCTAGGTTTCTTACAGGACTTTATATAATTTCATAATACCTTATATAATGTAAATATTGTATATTCAGTTGTTATGCTGTGTTTAGGAAATAATGACAAGAAAAAAATCTGTTTATGTTCAATATAGATGCAACTATTGTTACTAGGTAGTATATATTTTCTACAGTTGGCTACTCTGAAATTCTAGAATTTATGCAGAAACAAAGAGCCAAAAGTCATATAGAAGTTTAAAGAACATGATAGTGGATTTTAGGGCCATTATAATTAAGGTAAGGACTAATAAAGACTGATGAAACCAAATATATCAAATACACATAAAAGGAGCTTAGTATATTCAGAAACCTAGGTCAGTGAGTGAAGAATGATTATTTAGTAATTCTTTCCTGGATGAATGGCTACATATATGGAGATACAAAGAATAAGAAGTTGTTTCCTACCTCAAATAGACCATAACCAGAAATCATGTTAAGATTATTTAGACATAGCTACTCAGGGCTAAAGCAGGAAGATCGTACAATATCTGCTGCCAGTTTGAGCAGTAGCCAGGCCTGCTGGACCATAGCTGCAGCAGCTGCTGAGTTCTCTTTGGCTGAACATTGGGAACTGGTTCCCAAGCCCTGAGTAGGGATGCACCACTTCCCCCTCAAAGCCCAGCTTCCACAGAGGCCTCTGCTTACTGTGTTCATGCCCTGGAAGGGAGGTGAGCGCAGCCTGGCGAAGCTCTCCGGGCTTCTTGCCTGTTACAGGGTGTGGCTAGCTTCCTCAGCAGCCAGTCCTTTGTTGGCCTCACTTGCATTTATCTTGTGGGGGAACTGCACATTTTTCAAACTCTCTGCTCTGGTGTTCACTTCCAGTTCTCACCATAAGCCAGGCTAAAGGCTACGAGGAATAACCAAGCCGCAGCATGTGTGCTTGACTGCCTTAAAGTTTCCTCCCCCAGGTTAATCAGTCCGTCACCTTTTATCTCAGGTTTGTGACATAGTCACAAGTCTCAGGGAATGGACAGAGCTTACATGTTTTGCCACAGTATAACACAATGGTTTTAGTCCTTTTCTAGAGTCTTTGTTCCCATGTAAGGCCTGTGAACCTGGCCTTTAGCTGCCCACATTCCTGTTAGCATTCTGGTCTTCTCTTCTCCCATTGGCCTTGCCTAAGCAGCTCTGTGTTATAGCATTCTAGGTTCAGATCCCTTCCAGAAGCCAGTCCTGAGTTTCTGAGCTCCGTGTCTGGGGAGTCTCCACAGTCCACATCCTTCTGCTGGTTTTCAGTGTTTGTCACCTTTCATTTCTGTGAGCCAGGCAACCTGCGGAAAGGTTCCCTTGGGCTTATGGTTTCAAGGGTTTATTCCATTGCTCGGTTCTGAAGCAAAGCAGACCTTTGTGGTAGAGAGGGTCCAGTAGACTAGTGCTACTCACACAGCTTCCAGAAGGCAGAGAAGATGAGAAGAGGCAGGGGCCATGATGCGTCTCCTCAGGCCGTTCCCCAGCAACCTCCTCGCTTCTACTAGGTCCTGCTTCTTAAAGAGTCCACCACGTCTCCAATCCATGGTGACCATGGTTATCACCTCAGTCTGTCGTGGGCATTGCATGTTCGAACCACAGCATGGGTCATGGGAACTGCATGCTGTCAGCAATCCATTTCTAGGTAGTCGTTATGTATGACAGGTCAGCCCGTGACAGTCCCTAGACCAGATGCACGCCTTGCTCTGTAAGTTGGGTTAGTAAAGATATGACTGGCTTGTTTGTTCATGCTTCTGAATTGTCTTCATCTGCTATTGTGTTTCACTGGAGTGGTGGGGACAGATAGGAGGTCCCACAGAGCCTACACTATTTATTTGAACCAATATATGATCATCAGTCATACAGTGGATTATCAATCATACATCTGCTCAATAGAAATCAATAGAGTTTCTATTGAGCAGAAATACATGTAGGTTACTAACATCAGTGGTGTGACTGGTACAAATGCAGGTTGTACCAAAACACTAAGTTACTGAAGAAGGCACACGGTGTGATTCTACTCTTGTAAAATTCAAAACCAAGTGAGACTGAGCAGTGCAAGGCTTGGATGTGACGTTACTGTGATGCAGTGAAGGCTAGCAAGATGCTTGCTGCCCTGGGGCATAACTGCAGAGTCAGCACTTCACAGATTTATAATTGAGTGAAATCATAACGCACTTCAAGTCTTACGCTCCGTGCAGAGAAGCACTGCGATCTTATGAAGTCAGGTCTTGCTCCATGCAGTCGGGAAAACTTTCACTTTGTTTCTCCATAACTCTTGACTGTGTTGTGGTTCCGTTCCTTTCCCCTCCCAGTCTGTTTAATTGCTGTCTTTTTATTGCAGCTTTCCAGGTTTTCTGGTGCGTAGGAGTGGAGGCTTTGTGGGGTTTGCTTGGACTTTACGAAGTGCCTCTGACTTTTCATCCTGCCTGTAGTTTGGCTTCCTGCTGTTATGGATTTCCTGGTTTTACTTTTGTTCACATGTTTTCTCTCATTATAGTAACAGTGAGGAAGGTCAAACAAATGCATCCACACTGACATGATGGTCCTAAGAGCACAGATGACAGTCACTGTTTAATATAGCTCCATAGTTATCTTCTAGAAATATTATTAAAAAATAGCTATGAAAAATAGATATTATCACATATGCTTATTAATTTTTTAAATTTAAATTATAGCTTGAAAATGAAAAATATGAATTGCAATCTAAAATGTTAATAATGAAAGAAACAATAGAGTCATTAGAGAACAAATCAAAACTCCAAGCTCAAAAACTTAGCCATGTGACTGGTGACTCATCTCATCAGAAAACAGAGATGAACTCCCTTAGGTAAGTCTCTTCAAGCTTTCTTTCATTATTTACTCTGGAGCATGCTTCTTCTGGTATGCAAGGTTCAATGGTGTTTTGCTGTCTTTGAACAGTGTTTTCCCAAGGTGGCCTCATGGTCCAGTCTCCTGGGAGCTCTGACGAAGAATAGGGATGACTTTAGGGGCTCGGATTTACTGAGTGAATCTGGAGACGTCTTGTAGCCATAGTTTTGAAACTTTCACAGGTTGGCATGATCGTCAAAAAGTAGTCGGCCCTATCTTCTGTTAAAGTTCACCTTAGTAGATAATCAAGATGCTGTGCTCTGTAGGCAAGGCCTGCATGGATCTTAGAACTTCTGCCATGTGGACCATTTCCATCTTCTCACCCCTTTTAAAATAATATAAAATCAAAATGTTGTATCTCCTATTTTTAACCATTTCTACTTTAGAAACAGAAAATTAACCGAGGGGTCAGACGCAGACTGTGCTGGAACATAGAAAATGGACTTGACGTCTCAGACGACGATAGGCAGAGGAGCCTGCAGGTCAGGACTGAGGTGGTAGCTGCGAGCCTTGAGGGCACAAGGCAAACTTAAGAAATGTTTCTTCCATAAAATCAAAAGGTGACTTACATGGGAGTAAAACAGCAGTACTAATGCATAATGTTTACGTTGGGATATCGGGCCATTTAGTTAGCCATTTGTCAGTTTCAAGGACATACAACTGAAGGAAATAAAAACTGTGTCCCACCCCACCCCCAATTGCATGGCTTTCATGGGCAAGAGAGAGAATGAAGGTTAGCAGAACCCTCTATCTGGAGTCAGAGGGGATTACAATTGCCATAAAAATTAGGAAGAAATCTTTGATGTCAACAAAATCTTTATGCAACTCAGTTATGAAGCAGTGACACGTTGCAATCAGGAAGGATGGTAGTGATAATGATTTTTTAAATAGATTGATAAGCTATAGTTGAAGGGTTATTGAGCAGTAGATTGGCTACTGTAGAAAACTGACTTGGTAAAATAACAGGTTCAAGAGTTTCACCTACAAGTCAGAAGGACAAAGAAATGGTGAGAACAAAAGACACAGACTCCATATACAAAAGCTGGGAGTCACAAACCTACAGTATAAGAAACCTCAACCGTGTGACAGAAGGAGTTGTCAGGAAGAGGAAGGCTGCGGGAGAGTCTCAGGAGCTCTAGGGTTACCAACAACCTTTCCTCCCCTGATGCCTTACTCCCATCTTTATCAGGCAGGCTTTACAAAAGCTCAGAGACGGCTTTATCCTTCCTGCTTCCCTGTCTACAAGTATTCTATGGAGGGGCAGAGTGAGCCTGCCCCTCGTCTGGTTGGTCCTCAGCTCCAGAGTCCAGGCAGATACCGTGCTACATCTTCATCTGCAGAATCGCTAGTCCACCCTCGTTGCTTTTGTATCCGGCTGCCCAGAGCTGCCATTTTCTTTTCCTTCAGATCAGAACCATCCCACAAGTTTGTTTTCCTTACAGAAGACTGGAGATAGAGCAGCTGGTGTCCTCTTGTGGATGCCTTAGTCTGGTTTGGTTTGGTTCTGATACCAATACCATTTTCTCTTAGGAGCTCAGCCTGCTTCTGCCTTGAGCTATGTGCCATTCAGTCACTGTGCAGTAGGAGAGGGTTATGAGAATTGTTCCCTCTACCGTGTGTATTGCAGATCAGAACTCTGCTTTCCATTCACCAAATCTCCCTTTTCCTCTCTCCCTCGCTCCCCCTCTCTCCCTCTCCTCCTCCTCTACCCCCCCCCCTCTGTGTTTTGGGAGGAGAAGAGGGAATGGTGGGGGAGGCCTATCTCCAAGTCTAGTATGTCTTCAATATTCAGTTGATAAACATTGGTAAAATTTTGAGTTCAATCTATCAGGCCTAAATTCGGCACTAAACTCAGTACAGACCACAACACAACCCTTTGCAGAAGCAGGACATTGTCCAAGCCTCATGCCGTTTTTCAGTGTGGTTCACAGAGTTCTTGTTACTCTAAGACATGATGTTTCATCCATGAAGCTAATTCTCAGGAAGAGGCGGTGCCTGCTCCTTTCATGGTCATGGGCCGTCTTCTTTTTGCCTTCCTGTATTAGGCATTTTTTCCCACCAAATTTCCGTGTGTTCAACCAGGCCTTCTGGATCAGACAGAACCTCTCATTGTACAAATAGCTGGTCTCCGCTCTGGTCCCTTGGTGTAGCATCAGAAGACAGTGTGAAAATAGCCATTTTGAAAATGGTGATGACTCTTGCCTCTCTTGATCTACATTTAATGAGGTCCAGCAGTTTACAGTCTAACCCAAACCTTCAAGTATAAGAAGGAAAGGCCTGTGTGCAGGGATGATGGGTCTCGACGCCTCTGCATGCTAGCCAGTCTCTAAAACCGGGGGCAGCAAACCTCAGCACTCAGTGTCTTAGACTGTGGGCCATGCAGTTTCCAACGCACCTTTAACCCGGCTTCTGAAGTGCGAGAGCCATTGTAGGCAGTGTGTAAGTGAGAGAGAGGGGATGATGGTTCTGTTTCATCACAATTTTACTTATGGATGCTGAAATTTGGATTCCATTTAATTTTTATGTCACAAAATGTTTTCCTGTGGAAATATTTTTTCACTCACTTAAACATAAAACCTCTCTGCAGCTAGAAAGAAAGAAGCAATCAGCTATGGTTTGTCAGCCTGTGCTCAGGGTAAGCTGTTTCCAGCCCAGTTAGACAGCTCCCTTTTCTCAGTCACCACATGGCAGGCATCTGAATCTCTGTAATTGCTGTCGATGCAGCTCTAGCAGTGATGCCACTGGGGGCTGTCACCGTGTTTGCAGTCACTGTAACCTTTATGTGAGTTTTACTGTTGCCCACACTTGATGTCAAACCTCTGTGCTCAAGTAAGCGGTCTTCCCCATTTAACACCTAGAATCCTGTGTAGCACAGCCCTGAGTCTTCATTACATCAGTAAAAGCCAAGAGCAGTACATGTTATCTAGGATGTCAACATGCAATAGCAGTTTCCTCCAAATGACCATGAACTCTCCATGGGTCTGTGATTATGCCATAGAGAGCAGTTACTGGGATTTGTTTAGATATATTCAGAAACATACATATATATTAATAATGTTAGGAGCTGGAGAGATAGCTTATCGGTTAAGAGCACTGTCTGCTCTTCCAGAGGTCCTGAGTTCAGTCCCCAGCAACCACATGGTGGCTTACAACCATCTGTAGTATGATCTGATGTCCTCTTCTGGCATGCAGGTGTACATTCAGATAGACCACTCATATACATAAAGTAAACGAATCTTTAAGATGTTAGATATATTCAGAAGTGTCTGGTGTATCCAGACATACGCAGCTAGTTTCCCTTGAGAAATATTTGTGAAGGAATCAGAAATCATTTTAGATAAGGAAATGAAAATTCATGGACTGCCTAGCACTGTTTTGGGGGTGGGATACTTAAAACTGTTTAGGGTGTGTCCCTACCATATCTTCTTAGCAATAAGAACATGAATGTTCCCATGAAGTGACAATGTCTGAGCTTGTGGGGCTGATGTTGAAATCATTCCATCATTCCTGCCCCTCTTCCTTCCCTGGTGCACGTGTGACATCATTCCTAGTCTTCACAGTCAGTAATGGGCGTGGACCATGGGCTCATAGAGGAAGCTCCAAGGAAGCCCATCAGTAGCTTTCCTCTAACAGGCCATCAAATTTCCAAACTTCTCTCTCTCAGGTGGAACTTCATTTTAGAGCATGAAACATTTATTATGAATGAAAGAACCTTTAAGAGATGTTTTTAAGATGTTTTAGATACACTCTGTAACGAAACGAAATAATTCATTTTTATCCCCAAAAATGAGAGTATGCATAGCCACTGTAGTGTAATATGACTGTAGACTTTGAGGCTGAGAGAGGATTTGAGCCAGGCGTAGGGTCTGTCAGATGGAGATGGAGAAAGAATGAAGTTCAATTTTCCTTTTTTTTTTTTTTTTTTTCTCTTCTGGTAGGAAATCATTTCTTCTGTAACTTTTAAAGCTAAGAAACTGATTCGTTTTTTACTGATGACTTGGTTTTCAAACTTTCCTTCCAGTTTAGAGACAATAAAATGGCAGGCCAGCCATGATCCTCCTCCCCCCCCCCCCGCTCCCACTAGGAAGCCTCTGGGCAGCAGTGGTGCAGTCAGACCTTTCTGTTGCCCCTGCCCTCTCTACACTGGGATAGAAGGGGCAGTGCCTTTGTTAGGGCTTCCTTTCTGTCAGTCCAGATGTTGTCCTGTGCACCTTCATCAGCTCCACCCCCAACAGCACATCACACCATTTATAAAGCTACGTTCAAAGGAGACATAGTTCTGCCTAGAGTTTTAAGCAGTGCCAGCCATTGCTCTTCAGTAAGTCCTCTATGGGTCTAGGTAAAGCGGTGATTCTCAACTTGAGGGAGTTGAATGATCTTTTTACGTAGGTTGCCCAAGACGATCAAAAACCACAGATCTTTACAATTCATAACAGTAGCAAAATTACAGTTAAGAAGTAGCAGCAAAAATAATTTTATGGTTGGGATGACCACGACGTGAGGAACTGTACTAAAGGGCTGACGCCTCAGGAAGGTTGAGAACCACTGCCTTAAAGACAACTGGTCTCCCTGCATCTGCACAGAAGGCAACATGAGACAGCCTATTGTGGAACCTAGGCTTCTGCCCGGGTAGTTTGTGATCCTGGACGAGCAAATTGTTTCACTAAACTTGGGAACATAGTTGTAACAGAAGTCCTCCAGGGACACACATGAACTAAGGTGTGCACAGTCCCTTCCCCTTAGCTATCCCTACACACCATGGCTCTAGGTTCCAGGAGCACCCACCTGGACTGCACATGCTTTTCCCCGAGTTAAACCGCCTGAGCCTGGCCTCTTTCTGACTTGGTTTGGTTCCATTCTATGGTTCTAAGAAATCAGTCCAGCTCTGCCTGCCTCTGTCTTCATCCACTCGCTGTGAGAACTCTGTGTTAGTGTTTTGTCATCAGAATGCCCCAGTATCCCTCAGAACTTAGTTCTATAGAAATGCCCCACATTACTCACTGTTTTGGGAACTAGACCTTGCACAGTAGGCATTTCTGAGTCAGGCTCTCGTTAGTATCTTCTTCGGTGTCTTATCCTCAAAGGAAACCCCAAAGAAGTTATTCCCAGCTAACTGGGGTGAGAATGGCCTTTTCAGCCATTCAGACAGGGTAAACGCTTCCTGCTCAGAGATAGAAGCATCCAGAGGCCTGTGACTATGACAGCCAAGACATCTTGTGACAGCTTTCAGGATGCTACTGCTGAAAATGAGCAGTTACTTCCAACTAGTAGCAGACACTAGAGGCAGGGTTTCCCATGGACGGCTTACGCAGCCACGAGTCCTGCCCCTGGCTCCCCGAAGCAGCCATGAGTCCTGCCCCTGGCTCCCCGAAGCCAGTCTTTGGTGTTACCCCATCACACTGTAAGAAATGCTGTCGTCCCAGCACGTGACCTGCAGTCACCTGCCACTCAGAGAGCCAAAATAAGAAGCAAACTCCCAAGCTCACATGGTCCGGAAGGTGAGGACTTCCGGAGGGTCTGGAGTGCCAGCCATGTCATTAAAACAGGGCTGTGACTCTGCTCTCAGACGTAGATTTTGAGGAAAAGGGGTTTGATGTTAGGGAACTGAAGAGAACTTAAAATCTACTGAAAATCTTCTGGGAGAGAATATACAATTAATTTCATTTTTGTACCGTATCATGTGTAGGCAGATGAAAGCATTTTGGAGAAGACTGGTGGACAGCAGGAGTAACATTGTATAATAGAAGCTGTTGATTAGACTGGAAGAGTTTATAATAAGAAATAAAAGTAACTTATAAGAAATCAAACTATTTTAAGAGCACTCATTTAACAAAGCTATGTCTGTGAGAGATAAAGAATGCCATGTGTTTTTGTCCACTGCTTTAGGATCATCAGTGAGCAGCTACAGTGCTCACTTGATGACTGTCAGCACCGACTTTCCATAAAAAGAGGTGAACTTGAATCGGCCCAAGAGCAAATTAAAATGCTGGAGCAAAAACTAGGTGAGCCCTTTGAAATGTTGCTTCTGATGCTGCCCTAAATTGCCTCCACCTTACAAACATTATTCTCCTCCATAGAGAATCTCAGCCACAGGATGACGGCGCAGAGCGAAGAGACTCACGCAATGAAGAAGACCATTGGAGTGATGGACAAAGAAAAGGACTTTCTCCAGGAGACTGTGGACCAGAAGACGGAAAAGATCGCCAGCCTACAGGAGAGCCTCCTTAGTAAAGTATGTATCCGTCCCAGGTCCATGTGAGATATGCAGTTCTTACAGCTCCTGAGGAATCCCTGAGACCCACAGCTCTGCCTGTGACATAGTTAGATTTCCTCCTGTCCTAGTAATTGGAATCTTTACGGGGGATTTTATCTGTTCCTAGAATGTGATTTGGTCTCACTAAAGCACACTTTTTTTTTTCACTTTTTTTTATTATTATTTTCTTTATTTACATTTCAAATGCTATCCCGAAAGTTTCCTATACCCCTCCCCCCAACCCTCTGCTCCCCTACCCACCCACTCCCACTACTTGGCCCAGGCCTTGCCTTTTGCTGGGTCATATAAAGTTTGCAAGACCAAGGGGCCTCTCTTCCCAGTGATGGCCGATTAGGTCATCTTCTGCTACATATGCAGCTAGAGACACAAACTCAGGGGGTACTGGTCAGTTCATATTGTTGTTCCACCTACAGGGTTGCAGCCCCCTTCAGNTCCTTGGGTACTTTCTCTATAAAGCACACTTTTAAGGAAGCCACTTCAGCTGTTCAGTGGGTGGAGACAGGCCAAGATGGGTATAGAACTGTGTTTATTTAGAGCTTGCTTTTGTATATAATTTATGTAATTGAACTTACCTAAATGTAGTTGATTATGCAAACTTAGCAGAAGATAATTCTGTATGATTGACTTAAAATCTTTCATGTCTCTGTAATTTCTCAGGAAAAAGTTATTGCCCAGTTGAAGGTCACAGTCTCAGAGTATGAAACGTCACTTAAGTGAGTAGTATTCCATGTCTGAGAAATTTCCAGCAAATTCGGCCTTCCTACTTAGCAGAGTCTTGGGCTGTGTGTCCCATGGAGTTCCAGCTTTGCCTGGGGCAATTAGTCCTGCTCTGACTTGCTCCTTGCTGTTGTTGGATTGCACTGCCCACTTGCACTCCATGCTTGCATAGTCACCTGTTCAAGTCCTGCTGTCTCAACTTAGATTGCTTTAATGACCAGCTTTTGCATTTGTTCTTCAATTAAACCTATCTTGAGCAATCTTAAAATTTTCACATTTTATATCTAGTCTCCAGAAAGGTTTTAAGCTATCTAGTAAGAAAAATCACTAATTATATTTATTCTACATGCCTTTATGTTTTATATAATAAAGGCATTGTAAACACTAAATATTTAATGTGGTATTATATTGTATTTTCTTTTCTTTTTTTTTTTTTAAAGATTTTATTTAATGTATGTAAGTGCATAGTAGCTGTCTTCAGACACACCAGATCTCATTACAGATGGTTATGAGCCACCATGTGGGTGCTGGGAATTGAACTCAGAACCTCTGGAAGAGCAGTCAGTGCTCCTAACCGCTGAGCCATCTCTCCAGCCCTATATTGTATTTTCTAACACTCCAAGGTGTTACGTTTGCTTAACTTATATAATAATATTTATTTTGTGACTTTATTTGTATATAATGATGGATAAAACTCTAAAGTCCGTGAGTATTTTTAGTCAGTGTCCAAGGACAGCTCGTAGCCTCTCTTGTGCTCATGTACTTTCTGAGACTGTGTGGTCTTACTTCCCGTGAGCTGGAGCTGTCCATGACTGTGACTACCGCACCACTCTTTTTGACAGCCAGCTACAAGAAACTTTGACTACTCGAGACCGAGAGATAAACAGCCTCCGGCGCCAGCTTGATGCGTCTCACAAGGAGCTTGATGATGTTGGGAAATCTAGAGAGATCTCTTTTAAGGAAAATAGAAGGTTACAAGATGACCTGGCCACAATGGCGAGGGAAAACCAGGTATGAAACCAGCGATTTTTCATGAACTTACTTTTTTGCTAAGTATTAAACTTCTAAATATGTTCTTCAAAAACGCAACAGTGTTGAATGTAAGGAGGGTAACTCCTTGAGGGAATGGTACCTGTCGGCCTCAGGAAAGGTAGTTCTCAGAATACAGCCAGCACAACGCCCTGATCAGCGCAGCCGCAGTCTCCTTTCCATCTGGAGTTGAACTTCCTTCCTAGGAGTTGGTTTGTTTGCTTGCTTGCTTGCTTGTTTGTTTGTTTGGACACAAGGTCACATGTAGCCCCAGCTGGCCTTGAACTCCCTATGTAGCCAAAGGATGCTATCCTGATCCTCTTCTGTCACCTCCCAAGTGTGGGAATGGCAGGCGTGTCACCAGGCCTGATACCGTTTAGTTTTTGCTGCTAAGGAGCATGGCTGTTGTTGGGCTGGGGTAGGACACCATCAGTCTTAGGCACCTCTTTTATGTGTAAAGGACCGTGACAGGTTTAGTAGCTTGTGCTCACTTCCATTCTCTCAGAGACGTATCTGTAAACAAATAAGGGATATTTTAAACGGCAGATGTTGTAAAGCTTTGTTTATATTGGTTTATTACAGGATTATGCTATGGAGACATGATTTCTTTTATGTAATATAAAAATTACTTTCAGTATTATTCAATATCACCCATATTGTAGTTACATCAGCTCTCTAATACCAACTAACTGGCCCTGATGTAAAATCAAATACAAGGTCAGAACTGTCACGGGAGTTTTTTGTCAAAGTTTGCTAAAAATTCAAGATCTGGACTGGGGAGATGGCTCCGTGGGTAAGGGTGCTTGCTGTGAAATGAAGTAAGATGTTCTGAGTTCAAATCCCCAGCCCCTACATAAAAGGGCTGGCGTGGCTGCCTGTGAGCCCGGAGTTGGGGTTATAGACTAGCCGATCGCGGGAGCTTGTTGGTCAGTCAGCCTCCCTGAAATGGGGAGCGTCACTCTCAGTGAAAAGTCTGTGTCTGGAGAAAGGGGGAGGGAGGCAGAGAGCCCTATCTGCGTCTTCCTCTGCTCTGTGTCTCTGACATCAGCTTGTGCACCTGTGTATATATGCTTTCACTGCACACTCACGAACACGCGCGCACGTGCGCGTTCGCACACACACACACACTCACACCCCAAGGCCAGCCATGAAAAAATAACACAGTAGAGGCTTCCCACACTTTTCTTGGTGCTTATGACTGCAGCCTGACCCGCTCTCTCCTCGGCTGACTTACAGGAGATCTCACTGGAGCTGGAAACAGCAGTGCAAGAGAAAGAAGAGATGAAGAGCAGAGTCCACAAGTACATCACTGAGGTGTCGCGGTGGGAGAGCCTGATGGCCGCCAAGGTGAGAAACACTTTAGCTTGCACTTAAGACCGGCTTTCTAAGAACTCTCTTGTGTCTTTAATTCTGCCTCCAGCAGTAAATGTTGTGCATTTGAGATTAGATATTTGAGAGTAGGGGTCTTTCCTACTAACTTTATATTTCTCCATGGATCTTAGGATAGTACCTCTATGCATGCTGTGTTTCCTAAATTCAAGCAGCTTCCAGTGTTACCACTGTGTGTGTGAGTGAGTGTATGTGTGTGATATGATGTTCCATTGGCAGTACTGACTTGGAAATACTGTAATTGTTCTTAAACCAGGAAAAAGAAAACAAAGACTTACTGGATAGATTCCAGTTGCTTCACAACCGTGCTGAGGACTGGGAGGTCAAGGCTCAGCAAGCGGAAGGGGAGAATAGCTCAGTCCGCCTGGAGCTGCTGTCTATCGACACAGAGAGAAGGCACCTGCGGGAGCGAGTGGACCTCCTAGAGAAGGAGATCCAGGAGGTGAGGCTGCGCTGTCCAGGAAAGGGGACACTTAGGAGCGCTCTGCCACTGCCATACTCTAGCTGGTGCCCGGTCCCTTTTCACAATAGTAAGAGATGGGTGGCAGAAGGTTTGCCATTTAGCCACTTAGTGTGCCATTTAGTGTGTGGTCCTGTGCATTAAGTACATTCTTAACAGTGTGCTGGTCTCCACCTTGTAGAGTACTTCCATCTTCCCCAGGCTCCCTCCCTCTCAAGTGTGTCTGTCTTAAGTCACGTTTTATCCTTTTCCAAGGCTGCATAATAATTCAAGTGTGCTCTAGCAGTTCACCTTTTGGTGAAGTTTATTTACGTCCACATCTGGGATATTGAGAGTCCTGCTCCTGCTGATGTGGTGTGCTAGTTACTTTCATGGGTGCTGGGCGAAAGGACGGGCAGTGGGCCCGAGAGTGAGCATTTAGACATAAATAAGCTTTCATCATAATGACAGTTGAATAAAAATTTTATTAATATAGTTTTGAGTTCAGTTAAATTAATAAGGACTCACAGTTTGATATAATTAGATTGCCTATTTGTTTTCTTGGTATAATTCTCAACTTGGTATAAGTTTAGTGTATATATATATATGTATATATNTGTGTGTGTGTGTGTGTGTGTGTATGCACGTGTGTACTAAACTTTTAGACTATTATTTTTCAGTAATATCTTTACAGATATAACCAAGTAAAATGGGGCCATGCCTAAGACTAACCCTTATAAAATGAGGGCGATTTAACAAGCAAAGACATAGCGGCGACCACTGTGCAAAGACAGAGGCAGACACTGCTGACAGTCGCTTCATGCTGACTTTGGAACCTCAGATACAGGCTGGAGCAGCCAGCATCCCCAGAGGGAACCCGCCTTGCTGTCACCTGACATTTGCTTCTCTAGCCCCCGGAGCTGTGAAGAGGACATTTCTGTTGCTACCACAGCCCCAGTACACCATTTCAGACTTAGGAATCCAGAAGGGGGTCAGAGCTGTAAGAAACATTGGAAAGCATAGAAGTCTCACAATTGAGTAATGAACAGAAACCAGAAATGTTTTGAGGGGTGTGGTGGGAAAAGCCTGGATTGTCTTAAAAATTTGCTGGCAAAACACCCATAACACATAAAGTTAAGAAGAAAATATTTTTTAAAAGTAATATTGGCTCTAGCATCCAGATCTGAAGGGGAAATGATGCCCTCAATGTTAGCAGTGAGTCCTCTTGCTGTGATAAAGCACCATGGCCAAAAGGGACTTACTTACAGAAGAAAGGGTTTACTGCAGTTTCCAGGTCCAGAGGCGGTGTCCATGTCAGGGGCTGAGGGCGACAGGGCAGCAGGGTGCACAACAGGAAGCTGAGGTCACTCACACAGAAAACAGAGTAAACCAGGAGTGGGCAGGGCTACAAACTCCCTAAGGCTATCCCCAATGACACACTTCCTTCAGCAAGCCTCCATGTCCCAAAATTTCCATAGCCTCTCCAAGAGCGCCACGAACTGGGGACCATGTTGAGCCACCAGAGCCTGTGGAGGACATCACTCAGTCAAACAGCACATTCATGTTAGCAGCACCTGTCATGGCCTCCAAGCTCCAGAGCAACTCTACGAATTCTTTGTTAAGGAAATGCTTCTCTGCTTTAATAGTTTCTTAGAGAGAGTTCCTTATAGTTTCATTCCTTATTATTGCTAATATTCTTGTGTGATATATAATGAGTTTGTGTAGTTTTTTTGTTTGTTTGTTTGTTTGGTTGGTTGGTTGGTTGGTTTTTCAACACAGGGTTTCTCTGTGTAGCCCTGGCTGTCCTGGAACTCACTTTGTAGACCAGGCTGGCCTCGAACTCAGAAATTCGCCTGCCTCTGCCTCCCAAGGACTGGGATTAAAGGCGTGCGTCATCATGCCCAGCTCTGTAGGTTTTTTTGTCTTGCTTTGTTTGTCTGTTTTTGTCAG
>NC_034602.1:66904046-66918711 GCF_900095145.1 Mus pahari
AGGGGGCCGTCCTGCCAGTGAGCCGCACTGCAGAGAGTGGAGCAGCCTGAGGCATGTGAGGGGGCCGTCCTGCCAG
Source organism: Mus pahari (assembly GCF_900095145.1). Classification (NCBI taxonomy): domain Eukaryota; kingdom Metazoa; phylum Chordata; class Mammalia; order Rodentia; family Muridae; genus Mus; species Mus pahari. The sequence continues at coordinate 66,904,123 of NC_034602.1, forward strand.
TGAGCAGCACTGCAGAGAGTGGAGCAGCCTGAGGCATGTGAGGGGGCCATCCTGCCAGTGAGCAGCACTGCAGAGAGTGGAGCAGCCTGAGGCATGTGAGGGTTTACTTTTCTGTAGCAGTGATAGCTCATAAGCCTGCTTGCAAATATTGGTTTTTTTTTTAATTGATTGATTTCTGTGAACTCTGTTAAAGTCACTTTGCTTTTTAAGAGTGACTATCTTCCTGAAACCCCAAAGTAGATTTTATATAAATTCATAGTTATCACATAAAATTTAAATAACAAGAAGTTTAAAATGTGTGTTATTTTGGGAAGGTCTTTGCTGAATATTTCAAATTCTGCTCATTATTTCAAAAATCATTAAATCTAAATTTAAATATAACTTTAGGTATTTAGTATTAATATAAACACTAGTTTTGAAATTTAGAATTTAAAAGAATGATTTGGAAATATATATATAAATATATTTTTATATTATATGTTGCTATATGATGAGAAAAACAATATTATAACAAGGGACATTTATAAGGAAAAGACTTAAAAAGCACTCATTCACAATACTTAAGTATAATTTTCATCTTTGCATCTTCTAAATATATACATGAGATATTTAGTTATTATGATTAATAATTACATGCCATTCCTTTCATGCATTAACTCCCTCTTTGGTTGTCTTAAAATAGCACATTACTTCCTGAGAATGTTTTAGCATATACAAGAACTGGCATTTGGTTTTCTGAACTAAGTTTGTGGCTACACAAATCCCAGAAGCCGTCTTTGAAGGCTTGCACTTTGAGTGACTGAGTTACTCATGTCTGGCTTTGTGTTCTCAGCACATCAATGCACATCACGCGTACGAGTCTCAGATCTCGTCGATGGCTAAGGCCATGTCTCAGTTAGAAGAGGAGCTGCGACGTCACGAGAGCGAGAAAGCCACTGTGTTAGGTGACGTATCGTCTCTCCGAGAACTGTGCATCAAGCTCGACTCAGGCAAAGATGTCATGACCCAACAGCTGAGTTCCAAAAGCCTGGAGCTGGAGCGGGTAGGTGCAGCGATGCATTGGCGGGCCCTCACTCACAGCCTAACTTCATGTCTCTTTTCGGGTGTTCCTTTTGTTCCCTTTGACTGCAAGATTTTGATGACTGGGTTTGACTGCCTCGCTGCTGACTGAGGCTTGTCGGTGGAGCAGGAGGATGCGATGAGGTGTAGCTGAACTGGGAGTCCTTGCCTTCCTGTGGCACACACTGGATTTGGTCTCAGCACTGCAAGAAAATAAGAAGCAGATAAAATTGGGTTCGGAATAGATGGTACTGAAAAAGTTAGGCATTTTCTAGGTGTAGATCAGGAACATACATTCTTTTTTTATTTAAAATTAAATTTTGGTTTAAAGACTAAACAGTTTTCTAACTTGAATTTTTTAATAATAAAATCTCAAGGCATTTACATTATGAATTAAGCCTTCTTTACTGAACTTGCCCATCCCCAGGTTGAGACATTACGTTGACTGGGCTGCTGTGTGCTCTCCTGTGAACATGTCTTTGGGTTTCTCTTGTCAGATCCTGTATTGAGAAGTTACAGCACTTGCTTAACTGTGACCAGAGAGTTGGCATGCTGCAGAGAGCACAGACTCAAGGCTGATGGGGCGGGAGGTTTATCATATTCTTACCCTCTCGTGATGAGGGAGATGGCTGGTGATCATCGGAGAGGCAGAGTATGCCTTAAAGCCAAAGAAGCCCTTGTACAACCAGCAAAGAGGACTTTAAATCATGATGCTTTTCTTACTACTTAAAAATCATTTTAAAGTCTTCAACCGGCACTCAAAAACATAACAACCGAACAGTCACTGTCATATTGTAAGATAAAGAATTTTTCAGACTAAGCCTAAACTTTTGCTGAATTAATCTTTGTTTTTTTTTTTCTGTAGGCAGTAGCAGAATTAGAGAATGTAAAATCAGAATCAGAACTGTTAAAAAAACAGCTGATGAATGAGAGACAGACAATTAAAAACCTCGAGTCGTTGTTAGCTACAAACAGAGATAAAGAATTCCAGTCCCATTTAACCTCCCATGAGAAGGACACGGAAATCCAGCTACTGAAGGAGAAGTTAAACCTTTCAGAAAGCAAACTGTGAGTGTTGTGGAGCAACGTGTGTGGGGAAGCGTCTTCGACAAAGTAGTTTCAACTTTTGAGGTAGTGAGGGCACTGGAGGGTGTAACACAAACCCACAGTCCCTGATTCTCCTAACTGCCGAGTCTGGACATCCAGAGGAGTCTTTCAGGAGACATGGGGTTTGAAGTAATACTTGTGCACATCTTTACCCCAAGGCAGTGCCCTGGGTGCGAGCCGGGGAAGAGTGAGCTTCAGGGGAGGACCTGAGTCTGAGGAGTGAACAAAGGCTTTGCTGAGGGGAGGCGCGTCCGAGTGAGCTGGTTGCAGACAGGAAAGGCTTGGAACCGGTGAGATTTGGTTTTCACATGCGTTGTTCATCACCATCAAGGGGACTGGTGATGACTTCATCCTAGCAGAGAAGAGCCTGGACTTGTGAGCATGCAGAAAAAGTGGCCTTTGTACAGAGCCAGGGGAGCTGAGACAGTGTTCTTTGTGAGGCAAGAAGCAAGGAAGGAACATGTGCTACATCCTGTGTTTCTAGTTCGTGGACTGTGCAGAAGCTCCGGATTAGAGAGAGCCCCTGTTGAAAAGCTGTGGTCTTTGTTCTTAAGAATCAGCCCATTTGTATTTGCACTTGATTCTACAAAAGTGATCATTCGGTTTTTTATTTCTAAGATCTATACATTTGTTTTTAAGAACTACCCAAAGCCGAGAAACCTCCATGCTTCGAACTAAAGTGACACAGTTACAGACAGATTATGATAATCTGAAAAGGCAGATGTCGAATGAGAAGTACGAACGGTAAGACAGTTCTTTAGCAATACACAGTATTTCTGCGTATCTTCTATCCTATTTAAAGAGTACTTAATATGGCTTGCAAACAGCAAACTGCTTTAGTATTAATCTGTAAGCTATGTTTCTTGGGCACTTCCTGCTAGAGCAAGGGACTCCATAACATTGAAAAATGAAAAGGTTTGAGCAACTGTACTATGAAGAAAAGCTGAATACTGAATAACGGAAGGAAAGGGCAGACTGGGAGCCCTGGAGGGACAGCAGGGCACTGATACACTCTTGACACTGGGAAGGACAATGTCCCTGAGGGGACATCCAGGTGCTGACACACTCCTGACACTGGGAAAGACAGTGTGATGCAGAAAGTGGGCTCCTTTGTCTGTGATGTTTGAGAGATTAGAGGCACAGAGAAGGCTAAGTGGATGTGCAGAGAAAGATGAGAGAGAAGGGCAGAGGAGGGAAGTGTGCAGTGCAGCAGCACTGTTCTCAGGACCTGGACTGCAGTGACAGTGACATTAGTGAGGTACACGTGGTTGAGGATTGCTTCAGACATGGGTGTGTATGTAAAGACTGTCTTTGAGTTCATGTGTGTGTGTGTGCACACCGTGTATGCAGTCACGATGGTGCACCCCTGTAGTCCTCAAACTCAAGGTGAGGCAGGAAGCCGGTAAGCTTGAGACCAGCCTGCCCTTCATAGCAAAAGCCTGTCTCTAGAAGAAGTGTGTAGCTGCTGGGGCAGAGGAGACTGTAGACGTTTATTGGCATTGGCGATGGAACTTCTCTTTGCCTAGAATCAGGAAGGACCTGATAGAGCAAGGCCCAGGGAACAACACAGATGTGAGGGTGGGCAGAAGCCGAGGGTTCAGTAAAGAACAGAAGATGGGTATGGAGGTAGAAGCGGAACCAGGAAAGGGCAAGGCAGGAAGCTGACGTGCTCAACTCCACCAAATGCCACACAAGATGTAGTCAGGAAATCGCATGTTATATACATGGTTAAAGCTTAAAGAAGAAAGGAAGTTCCCCCTCAGAATCACTATTAATATTTTGAGTTTAACATCTAGTTGTATTTTGGTTTTGGTTTGCTTTGGTTTGATTTTTTTGAGATAAGGTCTCTCTCCTTGCCACCCCACCCCACCCCACCCCCAGTACTAGCATTACAGGTACTCGCCACCCTGATGGCTTAATGGGGATTTGTATATTTCTGAATGTATACTTGGTATCCTAACTTTTTAAAACTAGATATATCATTGTGATTGTTATGTTTTTATATGTTATTTGTTAATGCCCTAATGTTCTGACATAGCTATAGCATAATTGCTTTGAACAATTTCTTCTAATGTATATTCTTTTAATTGAAATATTTTACATACTCCTGAAAACAACTACAAATTGGGGCTGGAGAGATGGCCCAGTGGTTAAGAGCACTGGCTGCGTTTCCCCAGGACCTGGTACCTCCACAGTGGCTCACAGCCGTCCATAACCAACCCTACTCTGCCTTTTACAGTCACCAGGCATGTGTGTTGTACAGACACATGCCTGCAGGCAAAGCACTCATACACAGAAAATAAAGTGAATCACTTTGTTTTTAATCCTGCAGATTTGGCTAAAGTCTATAAGGCCAGGCCAGGCACCCTACCCACTGCAGTTGCAGCTGCTTGGGAAGAGCAAGGCAGGGGAGTCCCTTGAGCCCCTGAGTCCAGGTGTCCTGCGTAACACAGTAGGGCCCAATTTCAAAGACAGAACCAACGAAAATAAAATAAAGGTGGCAGAAACCCTGACTGCACTAGCAGGTGTCTCTAGTGGACTAATAACCCCAATAGCCACGTGTTAGCTTCTCCTGATGCTTACAGCGTGTAATCTTCACTTACAGAGAGCGAGCAATCCAAGAGATGCGCCGACTTGGTCTTCCTACATCACCTCTGAGCTCTACTCTGAAATCTCCTGTACAGACTCCTGATCACATAAATGCATAGTTACCAGGAACGTATGTATCGGGTCCCAAGGACAGGTAAAGATAACCTGTAGTTGTAAAAATTTTGGAATTGCACAGTCAGGGAAAGAGAGATGGCTTGGAAAGGTGTTTCCGGGGACTTCCTGAAGCAATAGACATGTCCTGTGTGTTGGTGGCATGTCAGAGTCACATGGCATGCGCAGTTGATGTGCATCACCTGCACATGTGTTCTGTGTATTTCACTGTGTGTCAGCTTTACCTAACCAGAACGGAAAGGGCTAGGAGTATGAGTCCGTGGAGGAGCACACAGGAGCACACAGGAACCCTGGGCTCACTTTTAACCCTGCAGAGGAGTGGGGGAATCAGCACTTGCTAAGAAATATGAGATGTCACAGGACGGTATTAACCAGCTACCAAATTCAGTGTACAAATAACAGCTGATAAAGTGGGAAAGGCTTAGAGACAATGCACTCACTAGGTGCAGAGCACTCAGTGTGGCAGGGATGGTGGGCTGTGGGGAACTGTAGGAGAAAGCTTTGAAAGTTAGGGCAGGGCATACAAATTATGTGAAGGTGACATCACATGCAGATGTAGAGTCTTAACTCATCCGTCCTTCGTGTAGGGTGCATACAAAGAGGCTGAGTGAAAGACTGTAGTGAATCTGCCTCATAGCCATGTCTGAGCCACATAGGGAATGTAGGAGCCAAACATGGAAAGAACAGTAAGAGTTTGCAGTAGATCCCAAAATAAGTTCCGAAAACTCTTCTCAGCTCTTAGGAGGTGGGGCCAGGAAGATCGGGATATCAAAGTCACCCTTAGCTGCATCGTAAGATCCACCTAGGCTACCTGAGGCCCTGCCTACACCAGGCAGACAGGAGAAGGTGCCATATCAAAAGTGCAGAGCTCACTGGGACTACACTGACGCATCGAGTTGGCGTGCACCCAGACACAGGTGCAAATACTGCTCTCAGGCTCTCTTAACCATTAAAGCATGGATTCTTTCTCCTTTGTTTTTGGGTTTTATCAGTGAAATTGTACATTTCTGGCTTATTATTATCTGTGATGCATTTGTGAGATGCAGCCATATGTGTGCTTTTGTATGGTTATTACCGCTGCATAGTGGAGTATCCTGACGTGTACTTAAACCATTAGTTCACACTCTGCGGTTGCCAGGCATCTCCCTGGCTGTTGGGAAGAGCGCCCTGCTTATAGATTTAGGATTGAAATTGCTGACATCACTTATCTCCAAGCTTCCATAGACATGAGGATCTGTTCCCAAGGAGCTGATGTCAGGCCGCCTCTGGCTGAGACAGTTGAAGAAATGGACCAATTCCTTGGAGATAAGAAGCCTGAGTCAGACCCTGGCTTTGACAGATAGTCACTGAGGAATGCAGACTCACTCACTGGCAGAAACGGTTGAGTCAGTTTCTTCATCGTGATGCATTTCTATGCCTCTTTTAATAGAAGCACTGAGTGTAAAAGATAATTAGCATTTCCTCAGAGGCTCCAAGTGTCATCACAAAGAAGGGCTACTCTGTGCCATCCCATACTGAGGCCAGTGTCTGGGGCCCAGTCTAATGATGGCTGATGGCTGCTTTTCTCCTGAATGTTTATGTTCGTAAAACGTTTGTTTTCCTGTCACCTGAGTCACTGCACCCTTACATCCAGTCAGGTACTGGGTTGTTTTGAGGGTGCTTAGGTTCGCCTTTTGTTGCAATGCCTCAGAACAAGGTGCCAAACACGTTTCCATGCTTGGCTGTTGATGGCTTAGCTCTGTGGTTGGCCGAGTAGAATGTGGGACCAACAGCCCCTGCCTCTCCACATAGCATTCACCTTTACTGGAGCATCACCCAGCTTTACAGATGGTCCAGGACAGCCGCTTATCTTCATGAGCAAAGCCGGGTGGCTATGATATCCCCGTGGCCTACACATCTGAAAGTCCTACTTGCTGGCCTCTCACATCAGGTAGCCTCTACAGGAGTCAGCTGTAACCCGTGAGAAAGAAACAGGAAGTGAAATGGCAAGCGATTCACTGATGTTGTGGGAAGGGGGTGGGGGGAGATCTTGATTTTGTAGATCCCCTAAAAAGTTCTTGGGGGCTCTGGATTCTTGGACCTCGTAAGAGCCACAGACAGCAGCTGGGGACCCTCCACTGCATAGACTGTTCACCAAACATCAACAGGCCCCTGGTTTGGTTCCCAGCGTCTCATAGTAAATGGTCTACTTAGTGTGTATGTGATGTGCTGGCCTGCGTATGGACTCAGTGCCAGATGGCTTCTGTCAAGCTCCACCTTACCCTCTCAGGCAGGGCTCTTCCTGTCAGTTAGATGGGTTGGCCAGCAAGTCCCTGAAATCCATCCTTCTTTGCATTCCCCAGCTCAAGCTCTTTACCCACCAGCCCACCTCTGCAGCCTATGTTCCACAGAGCTCCGCTGTTTCTGAGCCACCAGTGCTGCTGTAAGCCCTGGCTGTCCTCACTCCACCAGCACTTATGGTGGTCATCATTGTAACCCTCCAAGTCTAGGTGCATCACAAACTGTTACAGCTGTTAACAATTCACAACTTACAATTTTGTAATAATTGACAATTAATTCTCAAAGTGTCACAGTGCATTTATTAGCCAATAATCCCTTTTTGTAGAAATTTCTTGGGTAATATCACTAAATTGAATGTTAAAGGATTTCTCCAGTGAGCAATGGGACACAAATTACATGCACATGAAATCGTTTCTCAGATTAATGTCTCTCTAATAGTAAAAATGGATAACCTAGTTTTATTTTTTATTATGTTTTTATTAACACCACAAGAAATAGGGAAAAAACTGTCATGAAGTCAACCGAACCCTTCCAACAGTTAACTCTCTGCCACGTACCAACTAGGTGTCCTGTAATGTAACTCTATTCCTTAAACTGTTCTCCTTGAAGACCATGTCAGATCCCATTGGTGAGCGGGTCAGTGGACACGACTCCTCCCTCGTGGGTGCCAGTTACAGTCCTGGGTTAACCGTGCTTCTGACCCTCCTGCTCTTAAACCCAGGATGCCACACGGATCTCTCCCCAGGTTTGACTGAATTTGCCAGGTGCTATGCTTTGCTTATGGTCACCCAGTTACTACCAAAGACACCAGTGAATGGCCAGACATGCACAAGGCGAGCGTGTGTGTGCACGGCTTCCAGGGTTCGGCTCTCTGGAAGGTCTCCAACCCTAGTCCACTTGGGCCTTACAGAGGCTTCAGTACATGGCATAACAGGCTGATACATCATTAGCATTGATAACTGACCCTTAGCCTGCCACCTCTACCCAACGCCGCCGTCCTGGTGAGCAGCCCCTTCTCCACAGCCTTCAGCCATTAGTCTTCTCATCAGCGCCGCCAATCGCTCTCACTGCACAAGTACTTTAGGTGCCTTTGCCAGGCACAAGGGGAAGAGGAGACCAAATGTATGTCTTCTTCAACCACAGCATCACACGAGCTCACTGAGGGAACCTGTGACTCAGCAAACCAAATCCTGTTCTTACTGCCTCTCCCTTCACATGTCCAACAGTTTCTCAAGGAGTAGAATGATGCTTCTTAAAGATGATGAGGCGTGGGAAACAAGTTATTATTAGAGACTGTAATATAAAACTATAGAATTTAAGTTTTTATTAATGTCTTGAGTGACTAATTTTTGTCCTCACTTACCTTTCAGATTATGGTTTTCAGTGAGTTTCTACATGGATTTTTTTTTTAAGAACACAGAGTAATGAGATATTTGAAGTCCTTGTTCCTGCGAATCATGAACACCGACACAAATTCTACCTCTGTCAACCTTTATTTAAATCAGTGGATATTTATGTAAAAATGTTTAGTTTTAAAAGAGCCTTATATGTATATTTTCATATGTGAAAAACAAAATATGTATTAATAGCTTAACTGATGTGTTATGTGAATTTTTATTATTCCCAACTAAAATTACTCCTTAAAATGTGTTTATACTGTGAATTACATTAACATGCTCACATTATGTTTTAATAATCTGTGCCTAAGTGAACTATAATATATGCATGTAAATATTCTTGCACTATTTAGGTGTGTTCGGTTTTCATGCCTGTGTTTATAGCCCATAGCATGATGAATTCAGAGAATGATCCATTTGATGCTGTTCACGTAAGTGTGACATCAGTCCACGTGTGCTGTCCACGTGTGCTGTCTATCACACGGGGGAGTCTATTTAAATCTAGTCTAATAGAACTCTTCTTCTTCTTCTTCTTTTAAAGTAAAGAAAGGGTTTATGTGAGTTTCTGGTTCCAGAGAGCTAGGACTCCCTCGGGGAAGCAGAGCGGCTGACAGCAAGCATACCACACAGAGCCTAGAGTGACCAGGACGTAAGGGGGGGGTGCTGTGCACTCTGCTTCCCCCAGGGACGTACTTGCTCCAGTAAATCTGCACCTCTTAGACCTCCCAAACAGCACCCCTCACACCTGGGGCCAAGTGTTCAAGTCTCCGAGTCTGTCTGTGGGATACATTTCTCATTCAGACAACAATTCCTAAAATGAAAAATTCAATTGATACCATTTTTTTCCCCTGAGGTGTTTTTGCTATTTCTGAAAGTTCAGACCTACTGGAGATCAATAAACTAAGCTACCTGTTTGGAAATTACTTACATTTTCATCAACTTTGAAAAACGTTTTCCTGGCTATAGAGGAAATGTGCCTAGTGACCTCATCACAGAACTCTGGATGAAGTAGTTATCACCATGTGTGATTAGTGCAAGCAGGAAGGGCAGCAGTGGGAGACATGTTTATCTATGTGGGCCTTATTTGGGCTGTCCTATGTGCTCTCCACATGACACACTTTTTTTTTTTTTTAAAGAATTAAGTTAAAATATATTCAGTGTTTGTAAAATAATCAAATGAAAAATTGGGGCATATTTTTTTACTAATTAAATTCTTCAGTGTATTAGTCTAAAATTTCAGAATAGGAAAGTATATAAGGTAAATATAGAAAAGTGTTTTTGTTAAAAGTCCAGTATGCATCTGACGATACCTATTTGTGGCCTTGAATCCTGTCTAATATTCCCAGTCTTTCAGAATAGTGTGTCACCATCCCTGTGGCGTATAAATTGAGAACAGCTTTTTACAATTCCCTTTCAAGGTTGTGTAACTCTAAAGAATTGAGGTGTGTGCCAACCCTTAGAAAAGAGTAGACATGCAAAATAAAATGTCAGATACCAATACTAATCACGTACCAACTGTTCACGTTTGAAGAAACCCCTCTTTTAAAACTAGATTTCATTATGATTGAGAAAGAACTTAAAAGTCAGCACAGGCCAGCGAGTCAGCTGCGCATAACCCGCTTTGTTTCCTCTTGGCTTATTTTAAAACGATGCTCTCTGTGAACATCCCTGAGGGTGGGTAGACATCCAGGTAACTAGTGTGCCTTGTGTGGTCAGGGTGTTCCCTTTGCAGTTATTTGCTGCATATTTGAATATAGGATGACTTACCCTACCACTATGTTTATAATTTATTCATTCTATCTCCTTTGAGTAAATTCATATTTTATAGCAAAATATGAAAAAAGGACCATTTACAATGTCATTTGGAAAGTCTTGTAATAAATACATGTGATAAAATATTTGTCTCCACCTTTTCTCCCAAAGCAACAGCAAGACACACTTTCTTAAGTGTTCATTTTTAATGTTTTCTGTAATTATAAATGTGTTGCTTTCAAACTTGTTATTTTATAACCATCATACTACAGGTGTTTTAGAAGTGAGTGGTTTTTTTTTATACATGTTTTTACTTTTATTTAAATAATTTTTAATCATGTAGCTTGATTATAGATTTACCAATAAACATACTAGTCAATATACTTTCTCTTTCTTTCCAGCATGTTTTATAATTTTATATTAGTAATATTCTTAATTCTAAAATTAAGTAACACTCAAATAAAGCGTTATCATGGTGGGACTTGGGAATATGTGCCAGCCATATATTTAAATAACTCCTTGATTTTTGGTTCAAAATACAAGAATTTAAATTAGAATTCCTAGTGGGTACACTGTGAACAAAATGCACTGACATGTGTTTATAGTTACACGGTCTTGTCACTGTAAATAATTTTAACATTACTATTACTATATTTATTACACTAAGTACCCATCCTCCCAGATCACTGTAAATTCACCACACTCATCTCATACACTTCTCCCCATTTAAAGATTCGACCGTGTGGCTCACTGTCTGTCTTTCCACCATCAGCTCCGTCTAACATCAGTCTTTTTATGTCAGTGCCTTTGGATCACCACATTGCAGTTACCTGGAGAACGTCGAGGAAAACCTACACATGAGCTCCTACACTCCACCAAATAGATGAGAATTTCTATGAATGTGGCACAGTCTTGCAGTTGACCAGATTTCCAGGACAAAGCACGTGTCATCTCCTGTGGAATGAGGCTGAAACACAAGGACCTGCTTTAATTTCCTATATTTATTAAGACATACTTTGTGTCCTAATATGGTCTACTTTAGTGGAAGCTCCATACTTCCATCAGTCTCCTCTTGAAGCCTCGGTCCCCTGTCCCAGTCAGTGATAGGGGTGGAGCAGGCGCTGCTTCTGGAAGTGACTTCTGTTTGTCTCCCTGCCATCTGGGGCTGAGTGGCTGCAACCTAATTCTTACTTTTCTGGTAAAAATATTCAATGTGTTGAAAGAAGAGACAAAGGAGCAGGTGAATTCAGCCCAGGAGCTGGAGAGGAAGGCCAGCATCCATATGGTGTCAGAAGATGGTGAATGTAGGAGAACTTCAGCCATATAGACAGAACGGCCACATGAAAGAAAGAGTGAGCAAACAGAAAATAAGCAAGCATGGCCACAATGTCTGGAACTCTGGGATACAGTCAAGACCAAACCCAAGAGTCCATGAGAACACACAAAGGAGCGGAGTTAAATAGTAGAGGCTTGGAGAAGCAGTCGTATCTGTAAAAAGAATAGAAGACAAAAGCAGAGGGAATAAGTACCATTGTGCCCTGCTTGAAACCCTCACTGGAGAAGTAGGGCAAAGAAGCAGGATACAAATAGGGAAGGAAGAAGTCAGATTTAATTATCCCTGCTTGCAGATAGTAGAATCCTAGCTTTAAAAACCGTGAAGACTCCACCCAACAGCTGAATCCAGAGGAGCACCGAGCAAATCGGCCAGCTACAGAATTAACAAAATCAGTGGCCTTGGGTGCCTGTTTTATTATTTGATGATATTCTTATCCTGCTTTAAAGTGAGATGGGGTCAGTGGGACCCATAAATGCCAGAGGCGCCAAGGTGATTGAAGGGATTAGATGAAAGGGTGGGGGGTCATGTGTAAAATATATAAAGAACTGAAAAATACTCAACACTCCAAAATCATCTACCAATAAAAAGGCTTGTGAGTTGAACAGGCAGCTCACAAAAAGAACTGTAAATAGAAATAGCAATATGTACTTGAAAAGATGCTCAACATCCTTCAACATCGGGCAAACGTGGCTTTAAAACTGACCGGAGATTCCTGCCTGTTCTAGTCAGCACGGCTATCACAAGAAAGCATGGCAGTACTGTTGAGGATGGGGGGAAGATGGCTCCCTATACACTGCTACTGCTGCTGCTGCAGCTAGGAATCTTAGCGTGTACAGCTCCTGCGCCCAACACTGTGGAGCTTCTCAAGAAACTAAAATACAAGAACATCTGATCCGGCTGCACTCCTACATAGGCCTGAGTACTCTCCATGCTTATCTCTGCACTACTAACAAGAGGCAGGATGTGCAGCTAGCCTGGATGTCCATCCATAGATAAGTGGATAAGGAAAATGTGGTTTGCAAACACAACAATGAGACCGTAAAGAAAGATGACATCATAGTTGCAGGAAAATGGGCCAATGTAAAAATCACGTTGTACCGAGAATTTTGGTTCCTTTAAAAACACAGGAAAAATAAGAATGTGTTTTCATTTTAATCCCAGGTATGGTACATGAGGCCATTTTTGTTTGTCCACAGCAGGTGACTATGTTCTGCCTCATGCTCTAGCGGGTGCATGATTTTGACAGCTGTAGATAGTTTCTTCGAGTGTGTGACATTTGGGGTTCTGGAGACTCTTCAGAAGGTACATATATGCTAGGGCCCCAAGTGTGGGTTATGGTTCATGGTTGGATGCTGTTGGTTGTGGTTTGTTAAATAGCCATGTGCAAGGAAAAAAAAAAGGGGGAGGAGAAAAAGGAGGGGGAATTAGATGTCCTGATGGTGAAGAGCACACTTACCCCAAGGATCTCGATGCCTCTAATCAGGAGGAAGTAGTCTAATGATAACATCTATAAGGTCCTACATTCAATTCCCAATAACAAACACATAAGACCATTTATTAGTCACAAAAGAAACCTAAGAGTCAAAAGGGTTAAGTCAAACTCTTTTTTTTTTCTGATCATAAAATTTTAAAATAAAAAGAAATTCTAGCATCTGGGAGCTTGAAACTTTTACAAATTTCCCTTGGGTGAAAGAAATCACAGGAGAACAAATGGAGAGCAGTGTGTATAATTCTATCCTAATATGCAAAAGAATAAGCAGGAGGGCTATAGTGGGTACGAGGCCAGCATAGTCCACAGTCTCAAAAGGCCAAAAGAAAAAAAAAAGAAATCATGAAAGAAATGAAATTATTTGGGACTTAGAATTAGTAATAATTGAGGTAGAATCATCTGGGGAAGAGATGGTACGTCATCCGAAGACATACAACTTCAAATCTGCTAGCAGAAAACCATTAACAACCTAGTAAGCATTACCCCAAGGTTAACACACACACACACACACACACACACACACACACAAAGCAACCCCTATTGCCTGCTAAAAATAAGACAGAAAGTAGGAAATTGAAAAATCAACAACACAGAGTGAGTTTAAGAAAATCAAGAATGGATCTTTAAAACAATAAGCTTAAGAACAAAAATCACAAAACCTTTAAAAACAAAAAGGAGGAAGTAACTGCAGCAAATGAATGCATGAGACGTCAAAAAAAACTAAAACTGGGAGGAGGAGGAAGAGGAAGGGAAAGGGGGAGGAGGAGAGGGAGGATGGAGAGGGGAGGAGAGGAGGAAGAGGGGAAGGAGGGGAAGGAGGAGGAGCTATTGGCAGCCACTAATATAATGGATGAAGTAAGTTTCAAGAACATTTAAAGTGCTGAAATTTAGAATAAAAAATATTATAACACTTGAGCAGAACAATATGCAATAAAAACAGTGGGTCTGGGATTTCAGTTTCTGGACAAAGTGATGAGGTAGTATCTGAACATTTCACGATGCAGGCAGGAAATGAGATTCTTGGGTCAGGGATAGAGGCCCCTATTGCTCATGGTACAGCATACAGCAAAAGCAGCATGTCTGAGTTGGTCTCTTTCTTCCCAAGCTCCCGAGGCTTGTAGAAAGGTCCAGCTCGATAGCAGTCATGCAGAGAGGTTCCTTTCCCATCACAGCTTAGCAGCACTTAGCTGTGCAAAGCCATCTCTTCTGTAGCAGGTGCAAGTAAGCCTGCTCTTCGTAGACAATTCCTCAACCCTCAAGGCTGCTCACCTCAAACACAGTGCTGAGAATTGAAGGGCCTTGCATCCCTGGATCATCCACAGCGATGTGCAAGGATGCTCAAAGTGCACAGAAGACTGTCTTCTTGAAGGAAAAACTACTTTTTGGATCTAAATCTGGAAAACAAACTTATAATTTCGTGTGTGTGTGTGTGTGTGTGTGTGTGTGTG
>NC_034602.1:66918745-66944125 GCF_900095145.1 Mus pahari
TCAGTCTTTCTCTCTCTCTCTCCCCGTGTGTGTGTGTGTGTGTGTGTGTGTGTGTGTGTGTGTGTATGTGTGTGTGTGTGTGTGTTTTCAAACACAAACAGTTCATTGACCATCCTGCCTTATATAGCCACCAGAGGCTGGGAGCCAACCTGTTCAATATCTCAATAGGCTTATCTCAATAGGATTCCCAGAATCAGGCATGACTGGCCTCTGTCACTCCCCCTCCCCCCACTTTGAGTTGTGTTGTCTAATGGCTCTAGATTATTATTATATTGGGTAAGAAACATAGGCAATATCTGTCACTGGCCACATTTAGCCTTGTCAGCTATAAGTGATGTAACTCAAGTGTGAACGTTAATCTTCATTGTCAGTTTGATGGGATTTAGAATCACCATGGGAACAAACCTCTGGGTGTGTCTGTGAGGGAATTGCTGTAGAGAGTAACATGAAGAACCATTGTCCCTAAGTGTAGGCAGCACCAGAACATGGTCCAGGGTCCTAGACTGGGTAGGAAGGGTGAGCTGACCCTAGCATTTAACACTGTTTCCTGACTGCGGGTGTCACGTGACCGCTGCCTCAGCCGCCTGCCACTGTACGCCTTTGAACTGTGAGCCAAACTAAAGGCTTAGTCCCTTACACTGCTTTTGAGGCCTCTTATCACAGAAACAAGAACAGGAACGAATACACTGGAGACTGCTCTGCAGTCAGGAGAACAAATGCATTCAGTAGCCTGTTAGGAAAGGGTTCTGCTAATCTGTGTTTAGATGTGCTCAAGGTAGGGCCCATGTCTGGCCGGGGGGTGGGGCGGCAGGGGGACCTTCCCCTCATAGCATTTATGGGTGGATCAAAAGAGGAGCAGTCACACCAGCGCAGAGCAGTCACGCCAACGTGGAGCAGTCACGTCAATGTGAGTTTGTCTCCAGGGCCGGAGCAGTAGCTGGTTGGATGGTGGCAGCAGCAGGCTGGGTGGCAAGCCATTGCACCTTCCTGACTCAGGATGGCCACGGAATGAACTAGGAAACCCCGATGTTGGATCTGGGAATAAAAAGAACACTCATTGCTTTTGAGATGGGGCCTCCTCAAAGGATGCTGATTTGAGATTAGAGTGTTCAAGAGTAGTCCATTCTGCCTCAGTACTATACAGGTCTGACAGAGGTTAAAAAAATAAAATAAAATAAATAAAAGCCTTCTTTTTGGTGGTGGTTTCCTTAGGTACATCCTAAAACTGCACACGTTGTTCCTAAGAAGCCTGCCCTGGCCAGCGGGTCTCTGCACGTTCTGAGTCACCAGTCGCGTCTGCTGGTGGAACAGTGAGAACAGTCCCAAGAGGCCAAGGAGGCAGACAATTCTGAGTTGCCAGCTCCCAGGGCACTGTCTAAAGTCAGGGGACAGAGGCCCTCCTGCCAGATCTGGGCCTGCACACTGGTGGCAACGGGAGATGGAGTTTGTCCCATTGCTTTAAGCGGTGACAAGGGTAATCCTTGATGGGACTTACAGAGAAAAGATGAGGAGACGGAGCACTTCTGCCCACACTTAGAACGTCATCTTGTATCATAATATACATGAGGTTTAGGTCTTGGACGAGACCTGCAACCACCGCTCTACTAAATCAGTAATTCCTGACTGTGCTTTAAACAACTGTCCCCATTCCACAGAGAAAGGCAGACCTTATTCCTCATCAGGGAAGTTCTCTTTAAGATGGAGGGAGACCATTACAGAAAGTCACAACCAATCAGAATACAGCATTGTGGAGCCAACTGGTACATTTACAAAATACCTTAGCACCTAGGGCTCGGGGAGCCTTTTGGAAGAGGGAGCAGAGAGGTTGTAAAAGCCAGAGGAACAGGAAGTTTTCTGTGAGACTGTGTCTCTTAGAAATGTCAGGAGCTGCATCCATGATGTCTCACCAAGTTGACCACCTAATCGTCAGCCCTACAAGGGATACAGCAATAGCCATTTTTTTTTTAAAGTGTACAATTTAATGGCATCAAACGCATTGATAATGTTATATAGCTCCCATCACTTTCCCCTTTCCTGGACTGTTTTATTGTTAAGGTACCACTGGGGTTGTTTTTAAAGGACTTATTTAGATTAAAAAAAAAAAAAGATACACACTAACAAGTGGACCTGGCCTGAGGTTTCCATTCATGTGTGAGAAACTCCGTCCGGCTTTTACTTTAAAGTTCTCCAGCCTCAGAGAATGAGTTGAGAAGTTGCACTTTTCCCATGTTTTGGAACGGTTTTGCCTCCAAGGAAATTGTTGGTTCCTTTCAAGTTGGTAGGAACTGACCCACATGTCATCCGGGCAGTATTAGAGAAAAATAGCCTGTGGTCTTCTTTATTCTACAATAACATTTCCTCCACCTTCTTCAGTTTCATGATTAGATTCCCGGCAATCTATTATTATTCCATTTAGAAATGCTTAGCTATTTCTCATTTCACTGTGAAAGGCTTAAGTTTTATGTCTCTTGGCTGATAGGCCAGAGATTAATTAGTCTATGTAATCAATTTTTATATGTATGTTTCCTAAGAATCACCTTTTATTTTGTTAAGTTTACTGTTTGTTTTCTACCTCACCAGCTTCTGCTACACACACAACACACACACATACACACCTCACATTCACACAACACACATGTATACAGCACACATAACACACACATACACAACACACACATATACAACGCGTACAATGCACACATTCCTCACATACACACAACATACGCATATACAACACACACTCCTCACATTCACACAACACATGTATACAGCACACACAACACATAACACACACAAAACACACAATATACACATCTCTCACATACACAAAACACACATATATACAACATACACACACACCCCTCAAATTCATACAATACACGTGTATACAGCAATCACAACACACACATACACACAACACACAGACACATACAACACACACAACACACACAATACACACATTCCTCACATATACACAACACACACACACACACACACACATACAATACACATAGACACAGAACAGATACAAATCAAGATTGATGTGGGTGAATTTATGCTTTGTCCATCTTTAATACAAAAGTTGCTTAAAATAAAGTTTCAACTAAGCAAGGCTCATAGGGGCTCACAGACTGAAGCAGCAACCATAGAGCCTGCATGAGACTGCAGCAGGCCGTACTCGCTGTGGTTCTTTAGCTTGGGGTTTTTGTTGGACTCCTAGCGATGGGAGCGAAGGTGTCTCTGACTCTTCTGCCTGCTCCTGGGACCTGTTCCCTCTTACTGGGTTGCCTTAGCTAGCCTTGATATGAGGTTACACGCCTGGTCTTATTGCATCTTGTAATGCCAAGTTCAGTTGATGTCACTAGGAGGGAGTGGATCTGGGGGAGAGGGGACATTGGGGGGAGGCTGGGAGGAGTGGAGGGAGGGAGGACCGTGATCAGGATGCATGAGAGAAGGCAAAGTTTTTTTTTTTTTTAAAGAAGTTCAAGAAGCTGGGGATGGAGCTCAGTTGTTGACCATTGCCTAACATGGGCAAGGCCCTGTCTCCAATTCTCAGCACTAAAAGCAAAAAAAACAAAAACAAACAAACAAAACAAAGACCATGTGGTAGGATTTTGATATAAATTTCTAATCCATTGACTTTTGGCCAAAGAATATAACATGTATGAATTTTGACCTCTGAAACTCATTGAGTTTTGTTGTATTTTTATCTAAAACTTTTTTTTGTGAATATTGCAATTGTTTTAGCGCAGTGTGTATGTTTTCTGGTTGCTGGGCACACATTTGGTAGCTTTTCTATCAAGCTTCTTCATGTCTGTGTAGTCCTCTCTTACTTAATAGAGCAGTTTCAATGACAAAGTAAAACATGTCTCACTATAAAGTAGATTTACATACTTTTGTTTTTATTTTGGGCTTTGCCTTAAACCAAATGTTCTGTTGTCAGGTACATAGACTTTCAATATTGCTATTACTTTTTTCAGTCTTATTTATTTATTTTACGTATATGAATGCTCTCTCTGCATGCACACCTGCATGCCAGGAGAGGAAATCAGATCCTATTACGGAGGGTTGTGAGCCACCATGTGACTACTGGGTTAACTCAGGGCCTCTGAAAGGATTCTGGAAGAGCAGCCAGTACCCTTAACCGTTGAGCCATCTCTCCACCCCTGCTATGTACTTTTGTTTGCAATTTTTATCACTTGGTATATTTTACCCTGAAATCCCTATAATCAGATATCAATAATACATCTTATACTGTCTTCTTCAAAAACAGCTTATCTGGAGATCTACAGTGACGGCTCAGTTAGGAAAGCACTTACCATACAAGCATGAGGACCTAGGTTGGGATCCGTGGAATCTCACAACAGTGCTGATGATGGCCCATGCCTGTAGTTCCAGTTCTGGGCGGGCAGAGAAGGAGCTTGATCTCTGGAGCTTGTAGCCATACAGTCTAGTTGAGTTGATAAACCCCAGGTTCAGTGAGAGATTGTCTCAAAATAGAATGTGGAGAAAGATTGAGGAAGATACCCAATGTCTACCCCTGATACCTCCTCATACACAGGTGCATACATGCATGTGAACCCACACTTATATGTGCACACATGGACACATACAAACACACACAAAAAGATTTTAAAATATCTTTAAGAACTTTATTGGTACATGACTGACATGCCATATAATTCACCATTGTACTGTGTGATTTGATGGTATCTCAGTGCATCCATAGTTGTGGCACAAGTTCCACAATTATAAAACGTCCTCATCATTCCAAATATCCACTCTTTGTTTTCTTTCAGCTTACCTTCTTCATATGACCTGTGGCTATTTCAGGAGACTAGCCTATCTGGATACTCGATATAAGGAGATCATGCCGTATGTGGTCTTTTGAGTCTGGTTTCTTTCTCTTACTGTAATGTTCTCAAGGTTCAGCCCTGCTACATACAAGGCTCATGTATGTGTTAATTAGCACTTTACTCCTTCTATTGCAAAAGACTGTCATTATATCCTTATATAGCTAGCTTGAATATAGCTTGTCCTTTCCAAACCTTCACTGTGAAGGTTTTTTCCTAAGAATCTGATCCATTTAGCGCTTACCTTTATGCTTAACATGCATTTTGCATTTATTCTTATATAATTCTTTTGTATATATTCAGTTGCCCTTCTATATTTTGTTGGTATGAACTATGGACCAGTACGCTTGAGAAGTTGGAGGAAAGATATTCTGTCACCTGTCACCTTTCCAGCAGGATAACTTACTATAGAGCCACGTTGAAAGTTTCCGTTAGTCTGCAGCCACACCCCCTCAATGGTCAGGATCTGTTCTGAAAGTTCCGTTATTCTCGGGTAAACTTAACAGCTCCATGCTGACTCTTCCATGGACCGAGTTGTTATCGATATGACATGATAGTCAAAAGCCAAGGCAAATAGCTCAAAAGATAATCAAGGTTTCTTATTAGCTTCCAATTTGAGGTCTGATGCATAAAGTCTGGCACTAGAATATTCTAATATGAGCCTCAACTCTCTAGAAGATTTAATGGCGTATAAGTTGCCATATTTGTCTTACAAAATGAAAAGTCAGTAGAACCCACACTATGTGAATTTGAATTACTATAGAGTGGTTCTTGTGCAGTTGGCACAGTGTCAAGAGTATAATGTGCCAAGAAAAAGATCCCCATTGTATATTCTGCCCAGATTTCATTTTGAGCTTCTAGAAATTTCTATTGCTACTAAACCAAAGTTAAAGGAACCTTTAACTTAATTCTCTAAAACTCATTATTATTCTTATTTTGAGGAATAGTTTAAGATATATGTAAGCAATGACCAATGAAACAATGCTCTAATCCCAGCACTTGGGAGGCAGAAGCAAATGTATCTCCGTAAGTTCGAGGCCAGCCTGGTCCACAGAATGAGTTCCAGGGCAGCCAGGGCTACACAGAGAAACCCTGTCTGGAAACAAAACAAAACAAAACAAAAAAACAAAAACAAAACCCCCAAACAACAACAAGTTATTCAGAAAATCCCAGTTGACTAACCCACCATGCGCTTGAACAACTATATCCAATGTCAGTTCTGAATCACATTTGCCACCAGCATTGAAATTATTGGTCCTGTTTTGGACATTGGGACCTTTGATTCATTATAGAATTTATGTTAGGGTTGGTTTTCTGCGTCTTTTGTCACAGAAGTTTTTGCTTTAGTATTAAATAGGAAGCCTAAATTTTGGTATCTTTGTATTTGTAGCATAAAAAGGCCCTGTAGACGTGAGTTCCAGCGCTTCTATTGAAATAGCCATGACAGTAAGTATGGAGCTAAGTCTCATTGCTTCTGACTAACCCACAAAAGGATGAGATAATCTTTCTAAGATATTGAAGTCAATATTTAATTTCATTATGAGTGGGGACAATAATGACCAATGTCACTGTGTTCAAATGCACTGAAACTCAGCAATACAATCGCTAGCTTTTTCTATCTCTGGAGGGACATCTTTCCACTTGTGCGACTCAGGAGTCCCAGATCCATTCTGATAGCTTGGACTGTGCAGGGTGAAACCTCTTAATGGTCCAGGTCACTCGAGTTACTGTTTTATGCTGGTACCCGGGACCTGGACTACTTCCTGAGAAGGTAGTGACTGACAGCCTTGGCTTCTTGCCCCTTGCAAGGTGAGCCTCGACCCTCGTCTTCAGCCCTAGGTCTGGCCATTCCTGCAGCGGTGGAGAGGGCAATGGTAAGTCCCACACGGTGTCCTGGGCTAACTCCTGCTTTCGAGTCAGCCAGGGTGCAAAGTGTCCGGGATGCACCAACCGAGCTCGGCGGGCAGCGCGATGGTGTCCGGGCGGGGCGGGCGCGGGTCCGAGCGGCCGAGGCGAGCGCGGGCGGAGCATGTGACCACGGCGCGCGGGGCTGGGCGCGCAGTGCCGCGCGGTGGCGGCGGCGGGGAGAGCAATGGAGGCCGCGGACGCTTGAGAGCCGGCCGCGCTGCTGGGGCGGCTGCTGCTGCTGCGGAGGCTCGGCGGGCTGGGACGTTCCCGGGGCGCGCGGCGCTCGCCAATCGCTCTCTCCACGGCGGCGCCCTGCGAAACCGCAGGTGAGCTCCCCCTCGGTCGCGGGAACAGACAATGGGCAGCGGGTGGCTTCTCTCTCCGGCGGGGCCCGCGCGAGACTCCTACCTTACCCCGGGTGTGGGCTCGCACGGCCGGCGGAGGTCTTGGGGCGACGACCCCATGCGCGGCGCAGCCCCTCTCTTCTGGATCTGTGCGGGGCGTGCGCATCCCTGGGTCCCTGGGAGGAACCTGCGAGCGGACTGCACCCCGGGAACTTGCCGAGAGCGTGGGACTCGCTTAGCCCCGCGCTCCTTCCCGCGCCTTGTCCGGTTCCTGGGTCCCCAGAGCAGAGCCGGACCTCGCTAGCCAGGAGCTGAGACGCGGACACGCTCAGCCGGGTCCCCAGGCTGCATTGCTTTGTTTAACCTCTGTAGAGCCGATGCGCACAAACTCTTGTTGCCCCAGTTCTGATGATCTACCAGTTTGATGGCAGAGGCGAACAAAGGTTTCCCTCCCAGGGCTGGAGCCGGTCACCGCACGCCGCCGGGGCGTGAAATGGGCTCGCCTTATCTTCTTCCATCGCGGCTGTTTCCCCGCAGCTATAACCGCCCTTTCTTGCAGAGCTCTGTGGTGGCGAGATTGGACCTCTAACCCCTTGGATGCAGTGGGTGGAGTACTATGGCTTTTAAAAAAATGAACCGAGTATCAGCCAAGAACAGACGTTTGCATTTTATGTTAGACGTTTGCACACTTTCAATGGCTTTCCGAATTGTAGATTTCAAGGGGGAAATGTATATTTGAAGACATTGATTCAGTGTAGGGGGAGGGTGGAGAAAACCTAGTAACTGTGACCATGTGTTGTGAAATTTTAATATGGTTTTACGAATACAGGCCAGGAAACTGATCTGGCATTGGGTGTAGGTGAGGGTGTGTGTGTGTGTGTGTGTGTGTGTGTGTGTGTGTGTGTGTGTGATGGGGAGGTGGCAGCGATGGCAGGGGAGTGGTTAGAATACAAAGGATACAGCAGTTTTAGTAAAAGATTTTAGTAGCTATCTCGTGGCAAATAAGCAATTCATTAAATTGTCAGTTAAATCAATGTTCCCCCGTAAAAATTACCTCCAGTAGTTGTTGAATTATATAATAAGATGGCTAGCGGTCATTTGGCATTGTCTGTGACTCGGGTATCTGAATACAGTGATCGATTTTGAGTAATTTTTAAAGAGTCAACAAAAGGAAGGCACCTTGGCCACCACCCTTATTGCTTGGCTTACACCCCCACACCCACCCCCCAAGAGAAAACTGCCTATAAGGAAAAAGAAATTCAAGGCCAGTTTTAAAAAGAAACATTTGAAAATGTATCTTGAATTGGTTATATGGTTGCATTATGCTAACTCACAAATGTGTGTGGGTGAGGGGTGGGGTCCTGCAATAAAACCTTATTATTATTATTTTTAACTATTGTTTACTTAAATTTTACTCCAAAGTTTTTGTTTTGAGTCACCTGTGACAATTGAGAGACTTTCAAGACTTTTCAATATAAACAGAGCACTGAATTTGGAGCCAGGAAGGTAATGGTGCTGACATTAGAGTTAGGTTAAAAACAAAATTATACAGTTCTTCATAATCTACAAAGCACTGTAACAGTAGAAGTTATTACTACTAGGCGGAAACTGCATTTTACGTTTTTCTTCTTATGCAATTTTGTAGCAATTTTTGTTCATTTTATGTATGTTTCTATGTGTATGACTCATGTGTGTGTATCGTGTATGTGTGCATGTGCCCATCTGTTCACATGTGCAGCTTCTGGAGGCTAACGCTCTCCATCATTCTCTTCCTTGTATTTTGAGACAGGGTCTCTTATTGAATTGAACCTGAAGCACATCAATTTGGCTGGATTGGCAGTCCAATGCCCCACCCTACCAGTACCTCCTTCATATGACTAGCTTTTACATATGTACTGAGGACCCAAACTCAAGTCCTTGTGCTTGTACGGCAGGAGCCCAGTTATTGTCTGCTTTTACAATCTGTATATCTTTCGTTGTTTTTTGTTTGTTTGTTTGTTTGATTGTTTTGTTTTGAGACAGAGTCTCATTTAGCCCTGGCTGGCTTTGAACTCATTATTTAGCCAAGCATGGCTTTGAACTCCTGATCCTCCTGCTTCCACCTCCAGGATGCTAAGATTGCTGGTGTGCGCCTCCACATCAAGCCGCAGTCTGTTTCTACCATGGCACAGAGTGGTATTCAATAGTTGGTGGTGGAAAGCACAAGCTAGTGATAAAGAAAATGCAAATGAATAAAATGCACACTCGGGTACAGCTGGCTTACAGTGATAAGTATTTGCTGAAGACCTACTATGTGTCAAGAGCTTCAAAGCGTTTCCACCTGTGGTCCATGAAAGCCTAGAGCCTTGCTTTGACAGTCATAGTTGATATGCATATTCATGAAACATGGGGCCTTTCAGGTGGTCTCTGTGATGCCACCCTAAAGCTGAATAGGAACAGGAGGACATTTCACTTGTTGAGCATGGTTGTTTTTCACGGGCTCCTTGTGCAGAGGCAGGGCAGATGTTATCACTGCGATTTGTAGGTAAGGAAATCCAGACACAGTGGGATTAAATGACTTGCCAACTCTTGCCACTAAAGCAACTGTGCCAGGGGCAGACGCTGGATCGCATGCCTGGTGCTTTGGCCCGGAATCACAACCTCCTCTGAGACACTGGGCTCCCCTAGGAAACAACAGTCCAGTTAAAGTCTACATCCTGGATACATTTTAAATAAGGAAGAGTGGGTAAATATGCCAGTGTCTTGAGTTGTGGGGCTGCACTTGAAACCGGCTGTCCTTGTAACAAGCCCTTTGTGTGGCAAGTAGTTTAACATTTCAGCTTCCTCCTCTGTAAGATTCCTTTTTCCTGAAGGAATTGTGTGAGGGTCAAATGAAATGGTATGTACATATCCTTTTCGAAATATCAACGCAAGCAAGGCAGGGCAGTATGTCTTTATTCTCATTATTAAAAGGTAAAAGGGTGGGTTTGAGTTAAGAGATGTATTATTTCCTGGTATGCAGACACTGTGTGTGTGTGTGTGTGTGTGTGTGTGTGTATACGTATGTACAAGTATGTGCGTGATTTTTTTTTTCTTGACCAGGTGTAGGACCTTACAGATACTCAGCAAGCACTCTGTCACCGAGACACGTCCCCAGTCCCTGGTCTTTTGGGACAGAGTTGCTGTGTAGTGTAGTCCCTGTCTTGGCCTTCCACCTGCTGGAATTTTGGGCACACATCACCATGCCCAGCACCAATGATACGTTTTTAAACTCTGGAGGTGGTGTTTAGGTTTCCCATGTGTTTTCCATATCACTTTAAAGATGCTTCTTGTGATCCACTAAATGATGCTGGCACCCAAGAAAGCACCAATGGAAAGGATTGTCGGGTGACGTGCACTCTGTAACAGTTTGTTGTGGGGTCTCTATGTTTCTCCTTCGAACTCCTCCATCAGCTGGAGTTTCAATGTCAAATTACAAATAGAAATACATTCTTAGAGGATCAAATGACAAAGTGCTTGCCCAGAACATCTTAGGGAGCCTACTCTCCCCGTTCCCCACAGTATGTGTTTCTTAAACGCTTCCTTTGTCATAGTTGACATTTGTTGAGTGTCTCTCATGGTCAAGGTCCCAAACTAGGCAGTCTATTTGTATGTTATCTAATTTAGCCCTCACGACTGTCCCAGCAGGAGGTCTTGTGGTTCCATTTGATACTTGAAATTATGACTCAATGCGCATTTTATGAACTTGTCCAAGGTCCCAAAGTTAGTGAGGGACAATGTGGGGGTTCAACCTGAGTCTTGCTGGACCTCAAAGCCTGTTTCTCCTCTTGATTACCCTGCTCTTCTGGGGTCTCTTCGCACTGATGGGGGCAGATGTTTCTTCCTTAAGAAGAACCATAAATGTGGGTGCAACATTTAACATTTCCCTAATATAGCACATGGTTTATAGCTTCCTTTGAAAGGACTTGTTTGAAGTCCATTTTAAAGTCAGTTTGTAAGTAAGAAAGCTTACACAGGAAACCAGTAATTCATTTTGACTCGGCTGGTCTTTAATGTAAATATTTTTGGAGTAGCTTCTCAGGTTTTTGCGATAGAGTCAATTAATTGGTCATTTTTATTGAGCGCTCAAAGGTTTAATATATCTTCAGAAGAGACACAATATAGCTGCACAACTATAAAAAGACTTCATTATAAATGAGTGCCAGCTGTGGGTAAGGCACAAATGAAGACTTAAAAGCCACAGAGGGTGCTTTATAGTGTATTGATTGGTCTCAAAATCACAAGGCAGTAAAACTGATTTTAGAAAGTACGTGTAAGAAACTATCACCAACTATTATACATGTAGTATGTTGAATATGTGTGTGTGTGTGTGTGTGTGTATTCCATTATTTAAAGCAACAGTTCTTATGTTTTAGCAATTACTTAATTTTAATACATTTTTTTGTTTCTGGGACTCTCCTGCTTTGAAAAATATTGTGAGGAAGCTGCAAAGATGGCTCAGGGGACAAACTGTTTGCTGTGCAGGCATGGGGACCTGAGTTTGGATTCCATCACCCATGTGAAAGGTGAAATGTGTATGTAAACCTAGTGCTCACAGTGGAAGTGGGGGTCCTGAGGGGTGTAAGTAGGGTTCCCAGGGGGTGGAAGTGGGGGTCCCAAGGGCTTGTTGGTCCACCAGTCTACCTAAATGGTGAACTCCAGATCTAGTAAGGGACACGACCTCAGAAAGCATAAGATGGAGAGCTAATTGAGTACAAACATTTATTAAAATGTTGGCCTTTGCTGGGTGTGGTGGTGCATGCCTTTAATCCCAGCACTCGGGAGGCAGAGGCAGGCAGATTTCTGAGTTTGAGGCCAGCCTGGTCTACAGAGTGAGTTCCAGGACAGCCAGGGCTACACAGAGAAACCTTGTCTCGAAAAACCAAAAAATAAAATAAAATAAAATAAAATAAAATGTTGGCCTTTTCTGAGAAAGATTCTCGGGTAGCCTCGGTTAACCTTTAGATCTTTATGTAACTAAGTCTGGCCTTCAAACCCCAATTGTCCTGCTCCTACCTCTCAGATACCGGCATTACATACAAACATGTGCCGACCCACCTGAAGGAGAGGGGGGAGGAAGAAGAGCGAGAGAAAAGAGAGAATGAAAGAGGGGAAAGAGAAGAGAGAAAGGAGAGAGAGAGGAGAGACGATAGAGAGATAGAGACAGAGAGAGGAGAGAAACAGAGGAAGGAGAGGAGAGAGGGAGGGAGGAGAGCGAAGAGAGAATTGGAGAGGGGGGAGAGAGAGGCAAGGGGGGAGAAGGGAAAGAGGAAGGGAGGAGAGAGAGAAAGAGGGGAAAGAAAGGAGAAAGAGAGGGGAGAGAGAGAGAGAGAGAGAGAGAGAGAGAGAGAGAGAGAGAGAGAGGAGATGCCCACAGAGTCCAGTGGAAGGGTTGTATCTTCAGGAGTTGGAATTACATGGTTGTGAACCACCCTATGTGGGTGTTGGGAACTGAATTTGGATCTTCTGGAGGGGCAGAAAGCATTCTTAATCTCAGAATTGTCTCTGCATCACCCTGTTTCAATTTTTAAATTACACGTGTGTTTCTGTATCCATGTGGGGTACATGCACATGCATGCAGAGGGCCTGCAGAGGCCAAAGGCACTGGTTCCTCTAGAACTGGGGTTACAGGTGGTTGTGAGCCCTCCAGCCCGGGCACTGGCACCTGGCAGTGGCTGTTCTGCAGGAACAGCATGTGATGATAACTGTGGCGCCGTTTCTCCAGCCCCAAAGCTGACAAATTTTAAATCAGGGTTTGTATAAATAGTGGTGCTCTGAAGAGGCAGCTTAATGACTTACGTGTTTTGGAAATTTGCGTATTTCTGCTTGCCAATTATCTTTTTTTTTTTTTCCTGAGATTAGTTGTAACTGAATGTAGATATAGTTGTATTTAGTGCTAAGCATTCAATTTTGTCCTTAGGTTGGTGTACTGGTTGGTTTTATGTGTCAACTTGACACAGGCTGGAGTTATCATAGAGAAAGGAACTTCAGCTGGGGAAATGCCTCCATGAGATCCAGCTGTGGGGCATTTTCTCAATTAGTGATCAAGGGGGCAGGTCCTCTTGTGGGTGGTGCCATCTCTGGGCTGGTAGTCTTGGTTCTATAAGAGAGCAGGTTGAACAAGCCAGGGTGAGCAAGCCAATAAAGAACATCCCTCCATGGCCTCTGCATCAGCTCCTGCTTTCTGACCTGCTTGAGTTCCAGTCCTGACATCCTTTGGTGATAAACAGCAGAATGGAAATGTAAGCCAAATAAACCCTTTCCTCCCCAACTTGCTTCTTGGTCATGATGTTTGTGCAGGAATAGAAACCCTGACAAAGACAGTGGCTATGAAAAAATTCATTTGCCAGCTGGGCATGCCTGGAGTCCTGGTGTCCAGGAGACCAAGGCAGAAGGATCAGGAGTTGAAGGGTAGCCTGTGTTACCTGGGAAGGCCTGTCTCAAAACAGAAGTAAAAACCCCCAAGCCAGATAAAAATGATTTTGCATCTAATGAAACTGTATATTATTGTAGTGGCCCAGGCTCATTGGCATGGCCCACACAGCAAGGAAGGTTGTATCTTTATGAACATATTCCAGAAAGTTCCTGTGTGCATGCTCGTTAGAAACATCAACAATGCAAAGTATATTTTCGAATTTATTTCCTATTTTCTGATGCTTAGTCCCTAATGAACTGATATAATTTTTGTAAGAATCAAGAAACTTAGCTGCTGGACATGATGGTGTACACCTTTAGTCCCAGCACTTGAGAGGCAGTGGCAGGTAGATGTCTCAGTCAGAGGCTAGCCTGGTCTACAAAGGAAGTTCAAGGGCAGCCAGGGCTACAAGGAAAGACTCTGTCTTGTAAGACAAAACACAAAAGAAACTTAGCTGTTGGATGGACCCAGTTGCTGTAATTTATGTTTACGAAGATAATAAATTTGGTTTTTATGACATTTCACCCCCTTTATTATTGCTGTGAAAATTCTTAAAGACAGGCACTTTCTTATACAGAAGATTTTGAAGCAGATGCAAGTGGCTAAGCAATTTAGATGTATGGTCTCCACACATGAGACAAGTACAGGGTTGCAGATCCCTACTCCATAAGTGGAACCTGATTTTAAAGAATGTCAGTGTAAAGACAGAAAATGCCTCAGAGAGATGCTTTATAGCCAGTCAGTGGTAAAGTAACATTACCACGTGTCTCGCAGAAGCCAAATAGAACAATACCCTATGCATACGCTTCTATATTCTAGAAAGTTCCTATGTGTGTGCTGGTTAAAACATTGACAATACAAAGTTCATTTTCAAATGCGCACTGGAATCCTCAGCAGCCCTTCCAAATATCTGTAAACGTGTGGGATGGGCGCTGTGCCGAGACGGAATGTCACTACTCTGTAAACGTGTCGGATGGGCACTGTGTTCAAAGCCTGACACTTGGGGAGGTCCAAAGACTGTGGCTCCCTAGGTACAGGTGATCAGAATAGGATGGAGGAGACGGTAGTAGCTGCGAAGGGGAGTAAAGAGGACCAGCTTCATCAAACGGTACTGACAGGTCTGGGGGAGGAACAAGCAGGCCCATTGGACAGGTCCACTCACCACAAAGATTTGGCTGGCACCAAGGCAGATCTGGAGACAGGCTGTGGGTGAAGCTGGGCTCCTTGAACCCTTGGTCATGACTGAAGTCTAGGAACAGCCGTGTCAAGTAAGTTATCAATGAAAGTTCATATATGTGATTGTTAGCCTGTATTTTCCTCAAGTAGGAGAAGATGAAAGGAAAGAAACGCCATCATCCTGGGATCACTGTTAGCAGGTGACAAGATTTTACCACACCAAACCCACAGCCACAGCCATGTATGGTCTTCAGGGAAGATCAGTCGTGGCTGGCGTTCTTGGGAGTTCTGTGACAGAGCCAGCAGGGCTGTTTTGACACTGCTTCAGAATTTCCTTCTCATTTTTTATTTCTTTGGGTTTTTTTTTTTTTTTGAGACATTCTTGAAAAACATAAATCTTCAATCTTTTATTTAAAATTTAAACTGATACAGAAAACATACAACGTATATAATAGTCAAGTGCCATGTGATGTTTCCATATTTGTATACCAGTGATATATGAATCAAGGGAACCATCTCATTTTGCTCTGAGGAATTCTGACTAATACATCTTGAGTGACATTTATTTTTTTCCTCTTTGGGTGTCCCAGCGGCAGGCATGATTGGGTTTCCTGGCTTTCTTTATGGTGCACCTGCCAGCCCATGTTTGTGATGGGTTAACTGTTTCTTAGAGTTAATGAGGTCGGGGTCATAGGTTCAGTGCCTGGGAAGGCTAGCTAGCTTTGCTTTGTTCTGCAATTGCTTATTGTACTCTTAGCCCAGACCAGCCATCTGGCGGAGACAGGTCTCTGATCACAAAGGGACTAATAAACAATACAGTGTGTGTGGTGGGGGGGAGCCTGGGGAATCTCTCTGTAGATGCTGAGTACTTGGGGAAATGATTGCGAATCATGTGCAGATTTTTATTTCACAGCATCACCTTAATATGTGGATGATAGCATGACCATCAGACAGTTTTCTTAGTCATTCCTATTAAACACCCGTTATATGTTTTATTTTCCCTTCTTACTATTTTTAAAGATGCTCCATTAAGACAACACCCACTTATACATTGTCTTGAATGTTCTTAACTTACCTGGAGGTTTGTGGGACCTTGATGGTGAGAGTCAGGGTTAGAGTGATAGATCTGACAATTTACTGGTTGACAAAGCCACTAAGTTATAAAGAACAATGTTACAATGAAAAGAAAACACCTTTTGTTTGTTTTTAGTTTTGCTTTGTTTTAAGAATTTCTGGAGAGCTACTTTGTAGCATTTCTAAGTGTGCCCTGATCTGTAAATCTGTCCTCTTCTTTATTAGAATATCTTGTAGTCCTGAGAGAAATATCAGAGGCTAATTAGAGCAGGGCAGTGGCATATGGCCCCATTGGTTCCCAAGAGATGTGCTGACAGTCTAAAATATGTGCTGGATTATTGGTATGAGAAAGGTTGTAAACAAAGTCACTAGTGATTTTTAAATGTTAATTATATATTAAAATTGTAACATTTTGGCTATGATAGATTAAGTAAAATATTAATTATTCTTGATTTTGGCTATCTTTATGGTTTTCAGTGTGTCCACTAGATAATTTAAGAAAATGTATCATTGTATATGTAGCTTCCATTGTATGTTGGTTAGGCATCACTGAGCTAGACCAACCCCTCTGATTAGAGACTGAGTAACTGGGCTGAGCTCCCCATTGCCCAGAACACTCCTTGTTAGTAGGATGGGCGCTCGGGAAAGCAGGAACTCTAGACTACCAGTGGATTGTTAGAGGCACACAGTTGTTCTGTCAGGCCTGTGCTGAGGTCATTGAATGTTGGATATGAAGCTAGTTTACACTCTACTAATTTTTCTATGCATACTCATCCAAGGACGGGATGACATTATTATGTTCATAATGTTATTGAGGCTGTTTAACCTTCTGAAATGGGTCAGAGATCCTGTAGCCCTATTAGGTTCTGAGAAAGGTATATTAAAATACTAGACAATAGGGGCTGGGGAGATGGCTCAATAGTAACGTGATTATGTGTTCTTATGTTAAAAGGCCAGGCTTGATGGTGCATGCCTTTGATCCCAGGCCTGGGGATGCGGAGCCAGGAGGACCCCTGCAACTTACCGGCCAGCCAATCAAACTCTACGTCCAGTGAGAGGCTAGGTCTCAGACAATAAGGTGAAGACTGAAGGCACCCTATGTTGACTTCTGACCTTCTATCACACACATACACATGTCCCTGCACACATGTGAAGACATACATGTGAACACAATAACAGAAGTAAAAGATGCTACCAGTCATAACTCTGGGGAAATAGGGTGCCCAACCAGGTGGGCACTTTAACAAGCATTTTTTATGGGTAGTCATGGGTGAACTGTGGACAGAGTAGCTGCTGTACTCTGGGTTAAAGCAGCTCCTCGGTGGCCATGACTAATACCTTAAAGATGTCTATATTAAGAGGCATCAGGTCTAGTACTTCTTTCTGGTACACGCTCAGTTCCCAGTGATTATCAGTTTGTTATCCACTTCCCAGGGACAACTAGTGAACAACCATTGTGTTAGGGAGCTCTGATGCTTCACTTAAACTCACAATCCAGACGCTGTGAATATTCACAAATCCGTCCTTTTAAAGGAGCAAGGGAAAGATAATTATTTACAACACAAATGCTATTATATGGGTATGATTCTAGTTTATCGTTTTCTATGCTTTTTGTTGGTTACAGATAGCTCTGGTTGGTTCTGGGTACAGAGAAGCCAAACCGGGCAGGACTTCCCATTTTTCCTGGGGGTTAAGGAAAATGAGTGCCTGTGTCTTGTGTTGTAAACTTCAGTGAAAAGTACCATTTCCATCTTCGAGCCCAAGCCTGTCTACTGTAAGTGTGCTGGGCACCCTAGTGTAACACAGACGACAGCTTAGGGTTAGATTATGTGGATGTGACATGTAGACCTCAGTTATGGTTGCCATGGTTTTTAAAAATTATTTATTTTTATTTTACGTGCACTGGTGTTTTGCCTGCATGCATGTCTGTGTGAGGATGTTCAGTCCCCTCGAACTGAAGTTACAGATAGTTGTGAGATGCCAAGTAGGTGCTGGGAATTGAAACTGGATCCTCTGGAAGAGCAGCCAGCGCTCTTAACCTCTTAGACATCTTCGCAATCCCTTGCCATGGTTTCTAACTTGAAAAACAAACAAACAAAAAACAAAAAACAACCCCCCCCCACAATTATGTCTGGCACATGCCCAGGCACTGAGTTCAAAGAGCACATTGGCTTTCTAGGAGTGGGTGGGAGAAGAGACAGGCCCAGTTCCGCAGCTCGGTGTTGCTTCTAATTGGCCTCATGACTTTGAACATGTCGCTTTATGGCCGTGGGCTTCAAATAACTCATGCGGAAGGGCAAGAGTTAGCCAGCCAACAGATGTACACATCTGAGACTGCCTCTGTGCCCGGAACTGTTGTGCATGTTTGCCCACCAGACCTGCATGGCAGAGATGATACTCTGTTACGAGAGAGGGACAATAAACAGTACTGAGTGATGCATTTATCCTATTAGTCTATAATGGGCTGTCAGGCAGGGAATGGCACCTGTTCTAAAGGTGGACTAGCCCAGGGAGGTCTGAATGGAATAGAAGATGCCATGAGGATATTTGTAATCTCCTCCGATTCTAAAATACTAAGTCTAATTAAGTGAAGAGCCATGGGTTCAGTCTCTTCAACACTGATTACAATCCATTTCTAAGTAAATGTCCTTACAGTCTTGATTAGATCCAGCAATGTGGCCACTGATGAGAAGGGAGTATTCCAATAGCTCACTACATACAGATTGCCTTCTTTACTGTCACAGAAAGAAAGTGCCCTGGGACATCTTTCATCTCAAGCCTTGAGGCTCAAGGCTCTAAGTAGTTCACCAGCTGGATTTAGGGTGGCTGTTCGATAGTGGGCTCGCCTAAGTTACTTTAATATAAATTAAATG
Source organism: Mus pahari (assembly GCF_900095145.1). NCBI lineage: Eukaryota > Metazoa > Chordata > Mammalia > Rodentia > Muridae > Mus > Mus pahari. The sequence continues at coordinate 66,937,407 of NC_034602.1, forward strand.
AAGTGGGAGCCCTGGGACAAACCTGTTTTAATTACAATTGGAACACATCTTTGGAGACTGTTCGACTGTTAGAATCATTACAGTTATTATGGTTTTTTTTTTTTTAAAGTATTGTTAGTAAGCTGGGTCTAGCCTGAGGTCTTCATTTGCAAATGATTCTTCTCAATTGAAGTGAAAAGGCTGAAAAGAACAAATGTTCGTGTTCAGCATCACTGCTCTTGGTGATGTGAAGGACTGAACAGAGGTAGAGAGGGGTGTGCTTGTGGGCTGCTCATCCTGTTCCGGGACTGTGGCCCAGTGGCAGAGTGTGTGCTTAGCGAGAGCGAGGTCCTGGTTCAATCCTCAGCACCAAATCAACACGCAGAGCAGGAGGAAACAAGCCCTGGCCCGTTTCTAGTGGGAGATGCTGGGTTGGGTGAACTACAGTCTCCTTTGACGGATGGTCTAGTCTTATGTTGATTTCCCGTGCCTCTGCCTGCAGTGTTGCGAAGCTGGCCTGGTAGACTATCTGCGGAGATAGTCCTGGGGTGTGATCCCTGACCTTGGCTGGCACAGAGTCCGTGGTTGTGCCGCTATGTTTCCTGGGATAGACTTCACAGCCAGTGAAACCAGCCCTGTGTGAATTATTTAACTCTTCTTGTCCACAGAGAAGGCGACTGAGCGACTTACACGCTCGGGCTTGCAAGTGTACTGCTGCTTCTTCAAATGTTCAAAAACAAAACAAAACAAAACAAAACAAAAAAAAACACTTGTCTCCACATTGTGGTGAAATAACAGAACACCATCCACACTTCTTTTTTTTTTTTTTTTTTTCCATTTTGAACATTTAGTTTTATTATTTTCTTTTATCATTTAGAAGATAATAGCAATGGCATTTTGTTTTATTCTTTTTTATTTATCAATCATTTTATTTATTTACATTTCAAGTGTCATGCCCTTCCCAGTCTCCCCTCCACAAATCCCCCATCCCATCCCCATCCCTATCCCATCCTCATCCCCTTTGCCTCTAAGAGGGTGCTCCCCACCCACTCCCCACTCCTGCCTCACCTCTCTAGCATCTCCCTATGCTGGGGCATCAAGTCTCCACAGGACCAAGCGCCTCCCCTCCCACTGATGCCAGATGAGGCAGTGCTCTGCTCCATATGTAGCTGGAGCCATGGACCAGCCCATGTATGCTCTTCGGTTGGTGGTTTAGTCCCTGGGAGCTCCGAGGGGTCTGGTTAGTTGATACTGTTGTTCTTCCTATGGGGTTGCCATCCCCTTCAGCTCCTTCAGTCCTTCCCCTAACTCTTCCATTGGGGTCCCTGGCCTCAGTCCTGTGGTTGGCTATAAGTATCTGCATCTGTATTGGTCAGGTGCTGGCAGAGCCTCTCAGAGGACAGACATACCAGGCTCCTGTCCGTAAGCACATCCTGGCTACTGTAGAGTAACACCAGAACTGTCATAGCCAAGCTTCCCCCAAAGCATGCCTTTTGACTTGAATCACTGATTTCCATCCGAAGCTGATGCACTGCACTTAGTTTACTCTACTTTAAGTCTTTATGGTCTTTACTGCCACTTGAAAGCCTACACGGAGGGCAATGGGGAGAACGCGCCCAGGTATGCTTTGCTGACTCTCTCCATCTGGTAAAGAATATTTTTCTGTAATCTGTGAAACTTCGAATTTAGCCAAACTCTTCCTATGAATCCTCAGAAACTTGTCTTCAAGAGTGACCTTGGGAGAAGCTATGTGGGGGAAGTGTATATTTTCAGTAAGTGGTCCTTTGTCTTGAATTTTCATTTTTTAAGTGAACGGGACTCACGGACGGTTTTAGAGATCGCATTGCTTTCTGACATGCTCTTACGGAGATGCGAAGATGGGAGATGGAAGGCTCTCTAGCCTTCAAGTGACTAGAGGGTTGCGTAGAAATGCTCTTGTAGCATTTGGTAAATCTTAGTGGACTGTAAAATTAGCATTGGTAATTAAGTGGGAACCAAAACACGAATATAGCTGTTATCCACAGCATGGGGAGAGTGGCACCTCAGGTCTCAGAATGTATGACCCAGATGCTGCACAGGTAGATTCAAGCAGTGTAGGTTGTTTGTATCGTTGTTTTTCCTGCATGTATGTGTACACCACATGTGGGCCTGGTGCCCATGGAGTCCAGAAGAGACATCCAGATCCTTCTAGAACTAGAGTTACAGTTGTGAGGCGCTATGTGGGTGCCGGGAACCAAATCCTCTTGAAGAGCAATCAGTGTCCTTAACTGCTGAGCTATCGCTCCAGTCCCTGTTTTTGTTTTCTTTTTTATTTCTTTTTTTTTTTAAACAAATTTTTTATTAGATATTTTCTTCATTTACATTTCAAATGCTATCCCGAAAGTCCCCTATACCCTTCCCCTGCCCTGCTCCCCTACCCACCCACTCCTACTTCCAGGCCCTGGCATTCCCCTGTACTGGGGCATATAATCTTCGCAAGACTAAGGGCCTCTCCTAGGACAGCCAGGGCTACACAGAGAAACCCTGTCTCAAAAAAATAAATAAATAAATAAATAAAATAAAATAAAATAAAAACAAAAAACAAAAAGTAAAAAAACAAAAAACAAATATATGATCCTATGTGGGTCATTCCTTTTCAAACCACCAGAGGGTAATAGACTGGGCCATAGCTAGAGTCCTGCCTGCAAACTTTCCTGTTTCACCTACCCCATCCTCAGAGTAGACCCGATGAGGTAGCCTGGCAGCACGCAGCAGGAGCAGCAGGAGCAGCAGCAGCAGCAGCAGCCTTCCCAGAACACTGCCCTAGCCCCAGGCTAGCAGACCTGGGGTGCATCTAAGGTTCCAGCTCTCTTCACTACAGTATTACAGGTTGTGTTCTGTGTCCATTGCCATGTGTAAGGACAAAGGGGCTTCGATAGTATACACACTAAAAATTGTGCTGCATCCCATAAACGTTTACAGTTATATCCAATGAAAGTAAACTTAAAAAACCCATCATGACACTAAAACAAAAGACAGACACCTAGATCAGTGATGGAGACTGGAAGTCACGGTAACGAACGTGTGGTTTTATTGCCCTTGACTCCTCACCAGAGTTTCCAAAGCCTTGCCCCCCACTTCGATGCGGTCTTCATTCTGAGTGACTTGGCCTCTTGCTTTTCCGGAAATCCAACAGGAACTTGTTTCTCTTCCTAAACCTCAAACATTTCCCTTAATAACCCCCAGAGTCTTAGGCTTTCTGTGGCTCTTTGTTGCCTTGGGGATTGAACAACACACCTTCCCCATGGCTCTTTTCTCACTAAGGGCCTTCTTCTTCCTCCTCTTCCTCCTCTGCATCCTCCTCCTCACTTCTTCAGAAGCCCGAGTATTTCCAAGGCCCGGCACACTGGTTACTCTCATAACCTCTTTACTTCCTTCCACTCAGCAACTTTTGTTTGTTGGTTGGGGGGAAAGCTCCCAGGCTGGTCTTGAACTCACAGGAATCCTCCTGCTTCCGTTTTCTGAGTGCAGGAGTATATAGGCTAACTGTTTTGTTTTTTTTTTTTAACTGGGGATTGAACCCCATGGCAAGTGCTCTATCACTGAGCATCGGGAGCTCTGTTCCTAGGCTCTGCTCACGTCTCACCAGTTCTTTTCTTTCTTAATACAAATATCTTCAGTTGTCCTTTATCAACATACACACACACTACACACAAAGACATGCGCAAACACATATATATACACACACTACACACAGAGACATGTGCATACACATATATACACACACTGCACAGAGACATGAACATATAAATGTACATATAAACACACACAAACACACTACACACAGAGACACGTGCATACACATATATAAACACATACTACACACAGAGACATGCACATAAGCACACATATAAACACACATACACACACTATACACTATATACAGAGACATGCACATAAATACACACATACACTGTACACAGATACACACATACATACACATCTAAACTCATATACATAAACAGTACACATACACACACAAACAAAAACACACATGGGAGAGACATTTACTTCTTGGAGATATCATTTCATCTTTTCTCTTCTGCTCATTCATTCACACTTGATTTGTATTGAGATAGGGAAACCTCTGGGTAATCATAGATCAGCTGGCCTCAAACTCATTGAGACCCGTCTCTGCTCCTGCGTGCTGGAATTAAAGGTGTGTACCACTGCGCCTGGCCAACACTCACATTTTAAAGAGCTGCCTCAAAACTCTCTCTTAACCTTTCCATTTTCCACTGTTCCACCATCTGGCTTTCCGTTCTCATCTTGAACTGAAGCTACCTCACACAGACTCACTAAAAATGTCACCCTCGGCCCCACAGAACACAGTATTCTTTTGCAGTCTCTTGTCTGGGCACAGACTAGTCACCGTTGTTTGTGATGACTAAAGTCATCTGAGGTTGGCACCCAGAGTCAGGATGGCCAGGTGTCTGCTGGGCAACAGATGAGGGAGATAATCCAGGTGGAAGAGGATGAGAACTTGGAGTCCTTGGGGAACACGCAGGCTTCTGGAACCTGCTTATACGGCCCTTTGTGATCACACAGAGGGCGGGTGCTCACTCACCGTCCTTCTGTAGCGACTTGCTGGGTGTTGATGTCCTTGGAGGTGCCTTGGTCTTCTCCTCATGCTTCTACTGGTGAATGAGTCCTGGTTCCTCAGTACGTCCTACAACCTTGGTGATATATGGCTTAGGACCTTGTATTATCATCAGACTGAGTGGATGCTGTTCTGACTTGATTGCTGGGCTCGTGGCCAGGTAGGAGTAGTTGTATTATTATTATTGTTATTACTATCATTATTAGCTATAGTTATAACAAACTATCCATGACATGCAGTTTACCCTTTTACCCATTTTTAAATGCATAGCCCAGTGATATTAGACACATTTACAGTGCTGTGCAATCATTTCTGTCCCTCACCAGACCCTTTCTTTCCATCATCTCAGCACATGCTAGCTTGGAACTCATTCATTGAGCAACGAGACTCCCCGGTACTACTGAGGCTAGCCCCAGCAACCTCTGTTTAGAATTCCAGACCTTATATAAGTGGAACTATACGTCGTGAGCCCTTTTGTCTCTTATTCCCTCATGTAGCTTAAAGGTATCAAGCTTCATCCATGTTGTAGTATGTGTCATAGATTTGCTCTTCTTTTAAGGACAAGTGACATCCCATTGGATTGCTTTTACTTCTCCACTGCCCTGAGGAACCCTCGAACAGACACTTTTGAAGGGTGCCAGTTCGGTGTGTGGAAGAACTGTAAACCTTTAGTACCGCTTAGCAGTTGGCTGGTTTCTACTGTGATGGCAGTAGTAGGGGTTGTCTCAAGACAGTCTCACCATGTAGCCCCTGCTAGCTTAGAACACATGGTCCCTCTTTGTCTGCCTCATGAATACTGGAATTAGGGTGTGTGTGCACAACTGTACTAGGAAGTTCTTTAGATTTGACAACTGATTACCCAAGCAAGAGATAAGAACTATGGCAGTTATATTATTGCTTCTACCCTTGAAGTGTTTTCTGAGCGTTGTGAAGCACACACATCAAAGCTCTCCAATTCTAGATGAGGAATGTCCCACCGTGGTTTAAGGTCTAAAGCCACTGTGAAAGCAACTTGTCAATCTTTGTTCCTCAAAGGTGGGAGAAGGCACAGAAGGCGACGAGGGTGGTGACTCAGTTGTTGCAGGCCTGAGTGTTTTTTTATTTGAAGGAGCCATCAAGAGTTTGACTGAGAGTAGCCTAAGATACTGTAGAGGGTTGAATGGTGGCCCTCAAAAACTCTCCCTGGGATTTTGGAATCTGGCTCGGTTTACAGTTAGAGATTTTGTGGAAGTATTGACGTGGTTAGTGTTGTCTGCTTCACCAAAGGAGTCACCTGAGCAAAGGCATGTGGGCATGTCTGTGAGACTATCCAAAGCATGTAGGCATGTCTGTGAGGACTCTCCCAATTGAGTTCATTGAGGCGGGAAGATTTACCCTTTGCGGGTGGTGCCATTCCCTAGTGGAGAGAACAAAAGGAACATTGAATTTGTTTCTCTTTGACTGAGGACCTTACAGGACCAGCTTCCTCAGGCCCCTCCTGCTGCAACTTCCTGCTGTGATGGGCTGTAACCCAGGACTGTGAGCCGGAATAGAACCATTCTCCGTGAGGTTGCTCTTGTCAGGGTAGTTTATCTCAGCAACAGCAAAAGAAACTCAGAACACCCAGGCCTGAGACGTGGGGGCTGTTTGTCTGACGAGCCTGACCATGTGGTCCTCGAGCCTTTAGAACCGTTTTCTGCCTGGAATGTGGAAGAATTTGGAACTTTGGGTTAGACAAGCCATAGCATGCTGGAAGCAGAACTTTATGGGCCATTCTGATGGGGACATGGAAGATAAGGCTGTGGAGGGGAACATGGCCCGTGGAGGCTCAGCTCATGACGCTTCAGAGGGGATTAAGAAGTGGATGCTCACAGGCATCCATTGAACGGAGCATAGGGTCCCCAATGAAGGAGCTAGAGAAAAGACCCAAGGAGCTGAAAGGGTTTGCAGCCCCTTAGGAGGAACAACAATATGAACTAACTAGTACCCCCAGGGCTTCCAGAGACTAAACCACCAACTAAAGAGTACATGTGGTGGGACTCATGGCTCCAGCTGCAGAGGCTAGCCAATCAGTCATCAATAGGAGGAGAGGCCCTTGGTCCTGTGAAGGTTCTATGCCCCA
>NC_034602.1:66944861-66958968 GCF_900095145.1 Mus pahari
AAAAAAAAAAAAAAAAAAAAAAAAAAAAAAAAAAAAAAACAAAACCAACCTCTCCTGATGTCTTGAACCACATGGTGGTTCACAACCATCCTTAACAAGACCTGACGCCCTCTTCTGGTGTGTCTGAAGACAGCTACAGTGTACTTATATATAATAAATAAATAAATCTAAAAAAAAAAAAAAAAAAAAAAAAAACAGAGGGCAAGAAGTGAAGTCAGCCCAACTTAAGCCCTGGATGCTGGACAAGGAATGCCAGGGTTTTCTTTCTCTGTCGAGTTTTGGTCTGATTTTCATCCCATCTTTCTCTCCTGCATCTCTACTCTTCTCTCATTGAACAGGATGGTTTATTTTGTGCCATTTTATGGAAGTAGTGTGTAACATTTTTTTACTTTGTAGTAGATCACAGTTGACTTTAAACTTTTAAAGTGTTGGAATTGTTAAAGAGTACAGGGACAAAACGTGGAATATTGTGGTTTAAGAGTGATTGTGTGTGAAGTTGAGAAGGGGTGAAGCCGTGACGGTTAGTGTTAGTTGTTCATGTGGCAAAATCTAGAATCACCTGGGAGAGGGCTTCTGGGCATATCTTTGGGGAATTGCCTTGATTGCTTTAGTTGAGGTGTCCACTGTGGGTGGTACCATTCCCATTACAGAGGATCATGGACTGCATAAAATCTAGGGAGGCAGCTGAAGCATCATCCACCCCCTCCTGCCCCTGTTTCCTGTTTGTGACTATGACGTAAGAAGCTCCTGATACCTTGACTTCCTGCTGTGCTGGACTACTCTGACCTGTGCACCAAAACAAACCCATTCCCTTCCGTTGCTTTTGTCAGTGTTTCATCCCAGCAACAGGTAATGAAACTCAGGTAGATGCTTAGTTAAAGATCTTGGAGATTATCTTGTGTCCCGCGCTATCATCTCGCCAGCAAGAATGCACGCGGACACCAGGATCCTTCTGCAGCACAGCATTTATTGCATCTTGAAGAGGAAGACCACGAGGCCCCGCGAGCGACTCCCTACATAGTCCCCAAGACTGCGTGTCCATGTCTAATTGGTTGCTTACTCATGATCTCACTGTTACGCCCCGGGGCGGGCAAAGACTTGGCGTGAAACCCATTTGCACCTGCGCACATTGGTTGTTTACCCGAAATACACGGGCGGTGGCCAGTGGTAGCCAGTGCCATCTTGTAATGGCGTTACGTGGCTTCCCACAATCTTGTACTTTGGTTTATCCTTAAATCCAAAGGCTACTGTCTTCCTAGAAGAAGAGGACCACAAAGATACACAAAGGCCTGTGTGATGGTGTGCAGGGATTGGAGTTTATGCTGCTCCAAACCAAAAGCATCCAGGAGCCATAAAAAAGCTGGAGGACACAAGGAAGGGCTCTCTTAATACTTTTGGAGATGTGGCCCTGTTTCACATCTCACCTCAGAAGTGTGAGGAATAAATTTATGTCCCTTTGATCCACAAGGCTGTGGCTCTTTGTTATGACAGCACAGGAGACCCAGTAGGTGAGTTTGGATTTGGATGAATTGAACAGGGCTGGAGACAAAGGCTCAAAGTCATTAGTAGAGATGGGGTTTAAAACAAGGAAGAATGCATGCATCCATGCAGAGAGTGTCTAGAGACAAAATTGCCATGGAGCCTGTCCTGGGCTCCTTTGTGCTGATGCTGAGCAAGTGTGGTGGGTCTTAGAGCTCTTTCTGGCAGAGGTCTGGGAGAAGGCACTGAGCTATGCTCAGAGTATGTGTGTGGTGTGTGTGTGTGTGGTGTGGAGTGTGTGTGTGGTGTGGTGTGGTGTGGTGTGTGTGTATGGTGTGGTGTGGTGTGTGTGTGGTGTGGAGTGTGTGTGTGTGGTGTGGTGTGTGTGCTGTGGTGTGTGTGTGTGATGTGGAGTGGGTGTGGGTATGGGTGTGTGTGGTGTGTGTGCTGAGTTAAGCACCTTCTTTTAAGACACTCAGTGCTTATTCTTTTCTATTTGAAAGCACCTGAGGTTGATTTAATAAAACTTATTGAATAAGAATAAAGGTTGTAGAAGTGGAAAGTAGGCTCTGAGTGCCCCTCTCCAGCAAAGTGCAGGTTGTATTTATAGCCAGAACAAATGAAGCAACGTACACAAAAGTAGCCTCGTGTGCAGCAGTGGGCCTTTGCCTTATTTGTTATAACCTGGCAGCTGGAGGTTCCATTGCTATGATTGGCTAAGCCTCAGTTACTTGGTTATAAATTTTATGTGTGGGGGTGAAGATATATACACACATACATATGAGTATGGTTCATTATGTGTGGAGACTGCCTGGGTCAAATGTTATCACAAGAGTATAAAATAAATTTAGACCAAACTTCTCAGTGCTAACATCAGATGACCTCACTGGATGGAGATCATTTCATGTTAGGAGAGGAAAGGGCAAGGAAGCCCTTTCATCTTGCTGGGTATAGGCATACTGGGGGGGGGGAGATAATAAAGATATCTCCAATGCTTCTCCCTATTCTTAAAGAGAAAATAGATCAGATCAAAGGAGGAGATAGAGATAGGAGGGGGTGGAAGGGGAAGAGAGAGGAGAAGCCAGGTGAGCAAGGAGAAACTGACTATATGTTATGTGTGTGTGTGTGTCTGTGTGTGTGTGTGTTTATATGTATGTGTGTATGAGTATGAGTATGTGTGTGTGTATGTATGTGTATGTATGTGTATGTGTATGTATATGTATATGTATATGTATATGTATATGTATATGTATATTGGCCCAAGTATCTGAAGTTCCCTTCCACTTTTGCAGTCCTCTGGCTTGGTTTCCAGGACACATGTGGAAACTGTGCCTGCTTCCAGGTGGCAGTTGTGGGGAGGAAAATTAAGGTGCTTCCCGGCCATCTCCTTCTCGTGAACTCTTGTGCCTGTCCTTTACTGGTCGAGCAGAGTCCCTCTGATGTTGTAGCTCAGGGGCTTTCAGACACGTGACTGGGGGGTGGGGGGAGTGGTCTCAAGAGAGGCAAAGAATCTCCACTCTTACCTGGCAGATGTTCAGTCTGTGTCTTGTGTCTGGCAAGGCCTGCCTCCTGTTTGCTGTCATTATTTCCATATCAGACCTTGTGTGACCTTTCAAATTGGACCCTTCTCTTAATACTACCTGAATCAAAATAGCTCGCACAATGCCCTATTTGCACTGAGGACTTCCAAGAATCAAGGACCTTGCTTCTTTGGGGGTAAGAATTGTATTCTGCTAAGCCCATGAGAACTCAGGGCAAGAGAAAATTGAGTCTTTACAAGAACGGCACTGAGGACAGGGATGTGCGCCCCAAGCACCTAGCATCTCTTCAGAAAGATGACTTGCGTGTTTCAAGAGCAGAAAATCGTTGGTTCCTATGGCAACCGACCAGAATGAATGTTTGTGTCCAGTTTTTGCTCTTCCATCTGCAGTCACGTTTATCTTGTTAAAGACAAGATTTAGATTGACTTCCTTCCCTTTTAAATATGGGAATGTTAATACTTCCACTTAGTAATTGGAGGTTCCTGCCCCTGCCCTCTCCTCCCTCCCCTGTCTCTCCCTCTTTCTTTGACAGTCTCCTCATGTAGCCCAGGCTGACCTACCCCTCAATTTTGGCACAGCCTTTCAAGTGCTGCCATTTTAGATGTACACCACCGTGGCTCACTTGTGTTTTTCCTTTTACTCTTACGGAAATTTCAGGTTGGAGTATTAGGTAAAATCTAAGCAGTGGCTGAGATTCATCGTAAGAGCTGCTCTTCTGTTTGTTCTTAAAATCTCACCATCCATGCATGGCTCTCTATGTGCCGTGAGAGTGTCCACAAAGCTTTGAGTGGGTGAGAGGGCACAGGCTTTATGTTCTGTTGTAGGACACACCACAGTTGCACCCTCTCACAGTCAACAGGAAGGCATTCAATCGAAGTCGCTGGCGTTGAAGACAGTGCCTAGAAGCAGGGCCTTAACTCCTACCACATCATTGCGTCCTAGCTTGTTAAGAAAGAATTATTAACTTTTATTCCATCTGTATTTCCAGCTTTTTTCCTTTAACAAAATTTTATTGTGATATGATTCACACACCATAAAACTCATGCATTTGTAATGTGATTTATTGTTTTTTTTAATATATAGTTTTTTGGTACATACAGATAAACATTGTTACCATCTGATTTGAAAATGGAGCTGTTAATCTCCATTCCTTTGTTACTCCCCCTCCCTAACCCTTGACAAACTTTGTCTTGATGGATTTGCATTTACTGGACGTTGCACAGACGTATGAAGCTAATATGGTGTATTGGTGTGAGGCCTTTTATGACTACTGGTTTCTTTTATTTACCGTCTTACGTGTGTTAAAGACTGTATGGGGTTTTCTTCATTTTCATCTCACAATAAAATTTGATCACATCGGTATAGCACAAGTATTTATCTGTTCATCAGTGAACATAAGTTGTTTTCGCATCTTTGTATTTATTTGTTTACTTTGTGTATAAGTGTGGACACACATGTCACTGTGCAAAGGACAGAGGACAACTTGTTATGGTTGATCCTCTTCTGCCACTGTGTAGGTTCCAGGAACTGTGCAGATGTTGTCCGTCTTGGTGTCAAAGTCCTTTAACTGCTGAGCCATATCACCAGCTCTGTTTTCAGTTTGAAACAATTATAAAGTTCTGAACATCTGAGGGACAAAAGATTATGTAGCACCGTTTTTAAGTCCCTGGACCTACATTTAGGAATAGAACTGCTGGGTTATCGGGAACCTCTGTGTTTAATATTATGAGAAATTCCTGGGGTTATAGCTCAGTGCTAGAGCACTTGCCTAGTGTGTATGAGGCCCCTGGGTTCAATTCCCAGTACCACTTCAAATAATCAAAGACAAAAGAAAGCAAAAATACGAGAAATTGCCAACCTGTTTTCTCAAAGTGGCCATGTAATTTGCAGCTGAGTTCCAGTTTTTAATCTCTCTTCTCTTTTCAACGCTGGAGATGAACCCCAGGGCTTCATGCATACCACAAAAGTACCACATCACTCACCACCACCACCCTGCGCCCAGTCTGTCCATCATTTTCATTCTAAGCATGCTGGTGAGCATGAGATAATACCACAATGGGATGGTTTATTTGCTTGCTAGCTTGAGATAGAGGCTAGCCTCAAACTTGGCCTGATGCTGAGGTTAGCCCTCAACCATACCGTGCCCAGTTCTCCCTGTTAGTTTAATTTGAATTTTCCCAATGGCTGATGACGTGAGCGTCTTCTGATGTATTTACTGGCTACCTATATACTTTTGGAAAAAATTTCTACTTGGATCCATTGCCCGTTTCTACGTTGAGTCTTCATTACTGAGTGGAGAGTTCTTTATTGTTCATAGAACCAAGTCCGTCACAGAACGTGTGGCTTGCAAGCACTTTACATTTGTGAGCTATCCTCTCATTTGAGCTTAAACTCTGAGGCACCAAAGTTTTATTGTTACACAGTTCTGTGGATTTTTTTTCCTCTTTTTTTAATGTTTGAGTTTCAATCCTATTAAAAAGTCACTACCTTGTTGGACGCTGGTGGTGCAAGCCTCTAATTCCGGCATCAGGAGGGAGTGGCAGGCAGAGCCCTGAGTTCAAGGCCAGCCTGGTCTACAGAGTTCCAGGACAGCCAGGGCTACACAGAGAAACTGTATCCTGAAAAAAAAAATCCACTACCTTATCTGTAGTTATAAAAATCAATGCTCATACTTTCTTCTGCGTGCTTCATAGTTTTAGTGGTCATGTTTAAGCATGAGATCCATTTGAGGCTGGTATGTTTTCCTGTGGTTTAAGGTAAGGCTCCAACTTCATTCTTTGACTTGTGGGTATGTGGTTATTCCAGCGCCATTTTATCAAAAAGACTTGTTTTGTTTTGTTTTGTTTTTTGTTTTGTTTTTTTAAACCTTACTTGACAACTTTGTTTTTTGTTTCAAGTGCCACTTGGTATTCGACACACTCCCATTGAAAGTGTTGGAAAAGAATATTCTCAGTGTTGTACAAAGAAATGCATGTGCAAAATGAAATAATCCAGACCGGCAATTAAGTCTTACTATAAATGCCAGTGTGTGCTTCTGGATTAATCCTTTCTCTCCACTGAGCCACAGGTCTGATGCTGAGGCCGTCAACATGCCTTTCTGCGGAACACGGCTTTGCTAGCTTAGGTTATGAATTCAGTGGGAAAGGTGTAACTGTAGGCTTTTCTACCCGCATGCTCAGCGACTTATTATTTAATAAATGCCTAGGCCATAAGCTAGGCTTGTTCCTTGATTCACTCATAACTTGTATTAACCTGTTTATACTATGCTATGTCTGCCACGTGGCTAGTTACTGCCCCTCGGTTTTATACTTCCGACCTACTTCTAGTCACGATGGGGAATCTTCAGTGTCTGGCTCTTTCTCAGAGTCCCTCTCTCTGCCAGATGTGTTACCTTCTAATCCTGCCTCAGCTTATTGGCCATTAGATTTTTATTGACAGGTGATGCTCCCACACAGTACACAAGAGATAATCCCTACAGAAAGGCACCAGACAAACCTGTGAATTTACCAGTGAAAAGCTTTCCGAGGTCTGTGTTGGAGAGACCAAGTACTGTTTCGTGTTGTGTTTTGAAGTTCCCTGAAATGTATAGACTTTGGGTCAGGTTAACTTGTTACATCCCAGTTCATCTGTAACAGTACATCTGCAGATACTAAAAGAGATTTCTTCCTCCTAGCAGTTGGGAGAGTTTCTATAATTATGACCCAACTTAAAGCCATGTCCAGGTTGCCTATGCACCCTGATTGGTTGCCTCAGTCTTCTCTTCACATGGCTCCTACAGTTGGTGTGTAGGTTTTGCAGGATGAACAAGGAAGGCACAGATAATTTCAACCACAGTGGGGGTACTATGGCAGTAGAGTTAGGGACAGTTAAGTACACCATGAGACCACAAGGCTCTGCTAGCATGTAGTTTGAGAAGACATCTGTGTAACTTGGGTTTTAAAGAAAAAGATAGACATTGGAGAGATATACCCTATGGCACCGGAAGACAGGCTCTCCAAATGAGCATGCGTGAGATATGGGTCTGCAAAGCAATGCCACTAAGAAGTAGTTGGTGCTTTGCGATTGGAGAGATGTACCTAGGTGTGATGTCTCTTGCTATCTGTCAACTTGGCAGAATCTAGAATCAACTGGAAGGCAAGCCTCTGGCCACACCTGTTACCTTAATTAGGTTAATGGATATGGGAAGACCTGCCCACTGTGAGTGGCGCTAATTCCCTAGGCACAGGATGGAAGATTGTGTGGAAGTAGAGAAAGGAAAGTAGTGTGAATGTGCTCATCACTCTCTGCTGCTGAATGTGATATGACCTGGCTCGGCAAGCTGTGACTTCCCTGCCATGTGGGCTGAGTAAACCTGTTCACTCCTAAGTTACTTTAGTAACCATTTTGTTACAGTAGCAATGACAACAAGGCAACTTTCTCTTATTCAGAATGTCCTCTTATGTTGTGGTTTTACTAGATCTATCCCAGGGAAATGAATGAAATCCCATCACTGTTGGACCACAATGTCAGCATGAATTAACCATTTTGTAGTTTGTATTGTCTATATTTGCTGTTAATTTAATACCTAGATTTAAATGCCTGGTATTCATAATTCACTGAATTATTTATTGGGCTCATAGGAGAGGGTACAAGGCAGACACCATTTGGTTCCTCTTTTGGATGCATGTACATGTGCCCGTGTGTCGGCCAGAGGATAAGCTCAGGTCTCATCCTCAGGAGTGCCGTCTGCACCATTTGATCTGGAGCTCACTGTTAGGCTAGCATGGCTGGCCATCAAGCCCTAGGGGATCCTCTTGTCTCTGCTTCCCCAAACCTAGAACTTCAAGAGTGCCACCACACCAGGCTTTCTTCTTTAAAAAAAAAAAAAGACCCGAGGACCCAGCTCAGATCTCTGTGCTTGCAAGGCAAATGCTTTTCCAACTGACTCGCCTTCCTAGCTTCTGGTCTTTTCTTTTAATAATTAAAAAAAAAAAAAACTGCAAGTTTCCCTTTCTCTTGGACTTCCATAGGTTCAAGACCACATTTGGTGGTGGTGCGTTTTTACGAGCTATCTCCGAGAAAGGTATCCGGTAGCCTGTTTGAACAGAGTTAACCGTGGGCACAGCTATTCAGGTCTACTCTGGCACAGAAGCAGCATAGAGAGGATGTTGGGAGATGGAGGAGTGATGGGCTTGTTTGTGCAGCCCATGTTGTAAAGGCAGAGCTCTTGGGTCCAGAGGATGGAACAAGAGGCATGGAGCAGGTGAGGTTAGGATTCTCAGGAAATTAAGTCTACAGATTCTTGGCTAGGGCTAGAAGGTTCTCCTGTGGAGTTGAGTATGTTTTGGCAAGGCAAGGGAGGCCACTTGGAGGCATAGCGCTGGCCCACACACCAGGCTCTGGAGATGTTCCTAAAACAACTCTTTAGCAAGGACTGAATGGGCTTTTCATTTCTCTGTGATGGAAAGGATGTGGTTCACTCTAACGGCATCTATGGAAAGATTCACCTTTCGAGTTTGTTTGGGGAATATTAAAAGGTTTTTTGTTTGTTTGTTTGTTTGTTTTTTTATGTGTCACACTTAAACAATCACCTCACATTCTCCCCCTGGCCAGGATATTTTTTTCTGTCTTCTTTGATTAAAATTATTTATCTGTGTCAAATCCAAGCTTTGATCTGACAGGCCCCTAGTGATACTTTTCTTTAATTTGAGAGTCTTGTTATATATTCCAGGATGGCCTCATACTCCCTAGATAGTCCAGACTGGCCTCCAACTCATGGCAATCCTCCTGCCTCAGTCTCCCAAGTATTAGAATTATGAGTACATGCCATCATGTCTGGCTTCTGAGTTTTCCTTTTCATCTTTCTCTTCTTTTGAAATGTCAAAACCTCAGTGGACTCTGTAATACTAATAATGTCCACCTTTTAACAAGCTGTATATGTTTCTGCATTTGGCCAGCCTAACACCTTGAACAATCAGAGTCAGAGCTCTGGAAGACAGCCTGGGATGGGCACACAAAACGGGATAAGGAAAACTGAGGTTTAGAAATGCCACTGTTGGAAACTTACAATTTACCTCATTAGCCAAAGGTCTCCTTTATTAAGTTGCTTTTCAGAACCACATTAAATGAAATGCTGGCATAAAAACTGATTATCTCAAAAATCATCTCATTGGCTGACCTCTGGAAATGGGGCCATGTGTTCCTATCAAAGTGCTATCTTTCCTAGGCCATGCAAATGGTTCTAAGTGGGACATCTGTAAATCTTCCTGCATCATTCGTATCCAAATGCACTTGACTAAATGTTCAGTTGTACCAGATTTTTATGTGTCTGGAGGTATTTTATGACATAAATCCAAAGATCAGCTATCATGTCTGCTCCCAAAGTCTCATATCATTTAAAGTAATTTTATAGTACACATGTGCACGTTCTTGTACGGGTGGTTATAAATTCTTGTTTTCTTTGGTGTATAATCTGGTTATTCACTTGAACAGTGGTTCCCACTCTCATGGAACTTGCTTTGAACCCTAGTACTGCACTGCTATGGCAAGTGTTGGTAACAAGCCAACTTCTTAAGGAGGTCAACTTTCCAGAAGATACAGTTACAAAATGGGTGCCCCTCTCTCATCAACAGATGGCTTCAGTGGCAAGTCCAAGTGACAAGGTTTGAAATATTTATGGCTTCTAAAGACACCCACTGTGAAGTAGCCAGGACACCAGACCCTTATACACAGGGGTGGCTGCCGTGGTTAGAACATGAGATGGAGTAGTAATTGCCCCCCAAAGTTCCTAACGTGTGTGTTTCCTGTGCCACACCAGACCTGCCTGCTTGTTTCCTCTTTTACCAGAATTATCTTGTAACCTTAGATCAAATTACACACGTGTGTGACTCTTTATCAGCGTTTTCATATCGATAGCACTTTGAAATTAATCCTGTTTTCTTGTGTGCCCTGGAGCATTTCCAAGATGAAATGGCATTTATGCCATGTTATTACTAAGCTGCAGCCTAGTGACAGCGTGCAAAGTATGTGGTTAGTGGTGTGTGTACAGGGAGGAGGGGACGGGAGGAGAGGCAGGGAGAGGGAGAGGGAAACTAGTTGGATGAATGGGCTAAATTGGTTGTGCGAGTGCACTGTGCACCCATTTCATAAGCCTCTCTAAGAAAGCAGAGTCTATAACAGAAAAAAAAGTGTTTCAGTTGAACTGTTGTAAATATCATTTGCAGACATCTGAAACCCAGTGTTAATGTTCATAAGAAATGTTTGTTGGCTCAAATGATATATGAGATGTATAAAGTCTTGCAATATGTATTGATACAACAGCAAGGACCAAGAGCTAAGTTTTATATTAGAAATCTGCTATTAGACACCTGCCCTGTGTCCAGCGAGAGGATGTCACTGGGTCCTTCGCTACGCATCGCTGTCTGTGTGTGTGTGTGTGTTTGTGTGTGTATGTGTGTGCATGACACATGTTGATCCTCTCTTTCTGCCATATAGGTACCAGGGACTGAACTGAGGTCATCAGGTTTGGTGTCAAGTGCCTTTGCCTACTGAGTTGTCTCAGTGGCCGATAATCCTTCTTTACAGCCTGTGTGATAGTTAATCTCAGATTGGACCTAGGATCAGCTAAGAGACAAGCTACTGGGTGGGTCTATGGGTGTATTTAAGGATGAACTGAGTGGGGAAGACCCCACTAGACTCTTCTAGAATGGTCCTCACTCTTCACATCCCAGATGATAGAGGTCTGAGGAAAAAGCAGTGTGGCCTTTGCCTGCTTGCCTTCATTCCTTGCTGGTTAATGCATCCATTCTGTTATGGCAGCAGCGGCTACCATCATTCATTGACATTAGAACCCAGCTACTTTGCCTTCCTATGCAGAACAAAGACCAGTGACTCTCCAGGGACTGGCTGGGCCTTTTGTGTCAGACTGAGACTGTTGAGCCCTCCAGCCCCAGGGACTGTGTTTCTATTGTGCTCTCAGTCTCTGCAGTACAGCTGACAATTGTTTACGACCTAACCTCTAATGTGTAACTGATGTCATAAATCTCTTTTGTAATATATATTCATTCTATTGGTTCTGTTTCAGTACAGAACCCTGAATGCTATAATATGGAAAGAACACCGAAGACTAACTTAAGATGCCCTCCCAGCACTTCTCTGGAAACACTGAGGTGGATTTCTAAAAATCTATTTTAACGTAGCCGTCCAACAGCATACAACTTGTATTCGTTTTCTTGGCTCTGGCCTCTTGTGATTGAAGGTTTTGGTCATGTTGTTGATGCTATTGTTACCATCGGGATCAGCTCCAGCCACGGGCACTGAGAAATGTCCAGAGAGATGATAAGGGCCGTGCGGTGATTCATACAGACAGATAAATTATTACTACCCTTTCTTGGTGAATGCCACTAACTGCCTGTCACACTGAGTATCCATTGCAGAGCGCTCACGTGGAAACCAGCCTTGTCTGTCCAGAAATTTTTATGCGGCAGGGTGTTGGGTAATTCCTACTTGAATTTTTCTTGGCAGCTTTAAGGAGGCTTTGATTATTACAGTTACTTCGAGGCAAGTGGATTGCCTTGAAATTTTTTAAAAAGTTATTTTGATAACAGACTGACATTTAAACCACATGAAAACATTTTAAGGCCATTGTCTGCACGACTGATGGTGTTACTGTGGTGGCTGTGGGCTGCCACATGGCTCTGTAGTTGGTTTAGATGTGTAAGCATGGATGAAAGATGCTGGACTATGAACTAATCCTAATTCCCGGTGACAGAGACAGGAATAGATTTCAGGAGGCAGTTTGGAGGCTCCTGATGGGAGTGAGAGGGGACGGACTGTCAGGGATGTGCTGTGCACTAAATACTTCACATTACACATCCAGGGATCCCTAAGGAACACTAGCAGAACCTGTATTTTAAAGTTTATTCACTCGGTCTGGCAGAAACCCCAAAGGTGGCTCTCTTTTTACTTCTGAATGAAAGTTATTTCCATTTACACTTGGCTGGCTATGTCAGCAGTGCTACCATGAGGAGGTAAGGTGTGTCCTGGACTCAGAGCCCAGAGCCCAAAGGTGGATGGAGTCTTAGCTGAGCCCCACAGCCTCAGAAGTGGCCTAGCTCTCCTGGGCATTGACTCTGTACCTTTCTTAAAGTTGGCAACTTACAATAGGCCAGAGAGTAAGTGGTGCAGACTCCCAAGGCTTTGTTACAACCCTTTAAGCACTGAAGAGAGCACTGTCCGTTCCTGTAACTAGGAAAGAGAAGTATAGGCTGTGTGTGGCCTTCCTTGGTTGACTCGTCCAGTCTACATTATAGAAAAAGAGAGGAGAAAATTAAGAGGCTAGTTGGAGTGAAGTTTTTACATGTACTCCAACATTTGTTCTCTGAGCCAAAGTAATTGGGCCTGCAGCTGAAGGTTTCCTGGCCGTTGTTTAAGTATCATCAATTTACAGTGTCTCTTATGTAATTTTGCTTTGGCCTATATGGTGCTGTGAACCGAACACAGGGCTTAATTGTGTACTAGACAAGACAAGCGCTCAACCACTGAGTTAGACACACCCTTAGGCTCCTGGAGACGGAGTCTCCCTGTGTAGCTCAGGCTGGCCCTGGACTCCTCCTCCCAACAGTCACAGGCCTGTGCCCGTATATTGGACATTTAGTCATTTTCTGCTTTGACTTCACTCCTCCTCTGCATTCTATGGCTCTGGTGTTGCCCTGTTGATGGTAAAATCTTTGTTGTCAGCCTGACTGATGTAAAGTCAAGGAGATGAACCTCTGGGTGTTGGAGAACGGCTGTATAGAGAGTTCAAACTGACGAGGGCAGACCCCAGATTCAGAAGTAATTGCCACCGTCCCGTGGTCTGTTTGAAGGGGTGTTGGCCTCCCAGCTTTCAGGATCCTAATCCAGTGAGGTGTGAGCAAGCCTGTGGCCTCCGAGCCTTTCCAGCCACAACGGGCTGTGCATCCTTAGAGTATGAGGTTAAATAAGTTCTCCCATTTTTAAGTAGCTTTGTGCCTTAACTACTTTAGTAGTTAACTGGTAATAGGAATGAGGAGAGTGACGACTACTATAACCATATACCCTTAATGTTTTTAAAGGGCTATACAAAGATAACAGTAGTTTTCATTTGATTTTAAACATGCAAACATACCTCGTGGACCAGATTCTGCAAAATTATTTTAATTTTTACTCCGTATTGTAGTCTAAGTAGCCCACTGGAGATATTCCTTTAGGTCTGAGGAGTGAGTGAGCTATACCTAGAGTCACCGTGAAGGACGGGGTTTAGAATGTTTCTGTGTCTGGTGCTCTGTGAAGCGCACGCCTCGTGAAGGTCACACCTTTACCTGGTGTGAAGGTCCCAGTGCCACTAAAGTGGGTCACTAGCAAGTGAAAGGCTCTCCTTGTGTTGCTGTAGCCGCTGGGCTCCTCAGCCCTTTGTGATGCCCGTAAACAGGACGCTTCCCTTGTCCCTCACTGCCCCCTTGCTGCCTTTGTTACTAGAGGGTTCACTTTGCAGAATTTCTTTTCTGAGCCCTATCAGTTCTTTTGACAGGGCATCTACTGTTAACCCGCCACCCACAGAGATCCTTCCTGTGGGGATCTTAGCAGGCAAGCGCACATGCACAGAAGTCATTTAGACAAGGTAGTCTAGGTCAGTTACGGGTTTTATGGTCTGTAATGCTGGGCCCTCAATTACTGCGCTCCAGGATCCTGCCTCTAAAGGAGGCGTCATCGGTTTGGATTGGTAGATAGGGCTATCACCTGCCATTGGCCATCATAAAATTTTTGAGGTTTGCATTTATTTTATGATTTAGTCGTAGAATTTCATTTTAAAAATCACTTGATTTGTTAACAGAAATAGATGTAGCTCTGTTGGTACCGTGCTCATCTAGCGTGTGAGTGAAGCCCTGAATTCAACACCCAGCACGACATAGAACCAGTCTCGGTGGCACATACCTGTAGTCCCAGAACTTGGCCAGTGGAGGCACATGGATCAGGAATTCAAGGTCAACCGCAGTTACATAGTGAGTTCAAGGCTAGCCAGGGCTATATGAGACCCCATCTCCTCTGTGTGTGTGTGTGTGTGTGTGTGTGTGTGTGTGTGTGTGTGT
>NC_034602.1:66959399-66962200 GCF_900095145.1 Mus pahari
TTCTAAAAGCCCCTTAGCATACCCAGGGATCTAAAACATTTGTTTGAAGTTTTAGTTCTGTATGCTCATTGAATAAATGAATTTTTGCTGAAGCCTAAGTAGAGTGGTTAGTAAACACCTCGACCTTTTATAACAACTCTTACAAGAACCCCAGGTTTCTCACAGGAACAGTCTCAACCCAGCAACCTAAAAAGCTTCCCATACAAACCATCTCTTAGAGGTTTCACTGCAGAGTACAAAGCCTGCCATCAGAACGGGCCCTGGCAGGGGACCTAACCCAGGCCCACACTCAAGCCAGAGGCCAGAGGACCGAGGCATTTCTGGATGTCTCAACAGTGATGTGAAGGTGCGCGTGGTGTGAATGTCCAGACCTGGAGTGGTGATGAGACCATAGCCAGGGATGGGAGGAAATGAATAGGAAACTGGTGGAGATGCTGAAGATGGAGAGAAAGGTGTTTGGGTTTCCGTCAGAACGTTCTGAGACCCAACCTGGGCAGGTAGATTTGTTTGTTTGTTTGTTTAAGGTTGTTTGACTTGACTTCTCCATGCTTTGCGTCAGAGGTTTGGGGTATGTGTGTGTGTGTGTGTGCGTGTCTGTATGTGTAAGTAATGTAGAGATTTGTAGCACGAGAATCTAGTTAAAGTGAGAGACCCAGAGAAAGTCACCTGCAGCATCTTTACAGTGATGCAGCCATTGGCTAAATGGGTAAGTGTCCAAGATTGCCCATAATGACTATCTAACCCAGGAGCAACTGGGATTGACTTTTCCTTCCCCTTAGACTGGGTCCTTTCATTCCTACTGAAGGCCTGCTGTGTGTGAAGGGTCTTGGAGTCATCAAGGGAAGCACATACTGTGTACTGGGTCTTTGGGGAGCTTTTGATCCACGGAACCATCTGCTGACTTTGACAAAGGCTCAGGTGCACGTGTGTCATGATGTGCATGCAGAGATCAGAGGGCAACTTCCAAGAGTCGGCTCTCAGCTCCACTATGTTATAGCAGAGTCTCTGTCTCTGTCTGTCTGTCTGTCTGTCTATCTCTGTCTCTGTGTGTATGTGTGTGTGTCTATTTCTCTGATTGCACCTCTCTCTACGCGCACTGTGTGTGTGTGTGTGGGGGTATTGGCACACGTGGCTGTGCAACATACCTGTGCAAATAGTGTGTGCATGATTGTGTACACATGCAAGTGGAGGCCCAAAGTTGAAGTCAGGTGCCTTCCTCAGTCTCCACTTTATTTGTTGAAGCAATATCTCTCAGTGAACTTGGAGCACACCCATTCTAAGTAGTATACTTAGCCATCTTGTCCTGGGTTCTCCTCTCCCCAGGAGATTGAGATTAGAGATTACAGGCAGCCAACTCAACAACGCCCAACACTTATGTAGGTTCCGAGGATTCAAAAATTCAGTCCATTTTACCCACTGAGCAATCTGGTTAAGCCCCTAAGTAGTTCTTGTTATTCTGAGACACCAGGTCCCAGGTCCCATTTTTCTATGCTGAACACATCTTGTTTGTGGGAAGGAAACTTTGCACTCTGTGTCTATAGTAGCTAATCAATGTAGCCAGTATTGATTGGGCATAGTCAGTGTGACTCTAATGTTGTCCTGAAAGACTGGGTCTGCTGTTATGCAGCTTGAGTTTGGGGCATGGGGAGATGGTCGGGCAGTACAGTGGTGAGAAAGTGAGCGAGCAATTTGGTGCAGTGCATGATGGGGAAATGAAGGGAGAAGAGTGGAAGGAGTAGTAGTTGGGAAGAGGAGAGAACTATTGGGGGGAGGGGACCATTGGGAGGGAGAGAAGAGGGGACCATGGGGGAAGGGGACCATGGGGAGGGCGGAGGCATAAGAGAGCAATGTGGTGTTAGTATGATAAAAATATATTATGTACATGCATAAAGATGTTATAATGAAGCCTGCTATTATGCATAATTAATATATTCTGATAATTTTAGAGAGCTGCCATTCCCATTTTATATTATCTTAGTTGGGGTTTTCATTGCTGTGAAGAGACACCGTGACCAAGACAACTCATATAAAGGAAAACATTTAATTGGGTGGAGCTGACTTACAGTTTCAGTCCATTATCATTGTGGTGGGAAGAATGGCATCATGCTATCAGACATGAGCTAGAGGAGCTGAGAGTTCTACATCTTGATCCAAAGGCAGCCAGGAGGAGGCTGTCTTCCTCACTTGGCAGAGCTTGAGCACTAGGAGCCCTCAAAGCCCATCTACAGAGAAACACACTTCCTCCAACAAGACCACGCCTATTCCAACAAGGCTGCTCCTCCTATTAGTAGGCCAAGCATTTTCAAACCATCACACCTATCTAGTCTTAGGCACCCTTTTTTGGGGGGGAGGGGTTGTTTTTGGGACAGGGTTTCTCTATGTAGCCTTGGTTGTTCTGGAACTCAATAAAGTGAGTTCCTTAGACCAGGCTGGCCTCAAACTCACAAGGATCTGCCTGCCTCTGCCTCCCAAGTCCTGGGATTAGAGGTGTGATCCACCACCACCTAGCTTAGGCAACTATTTTTAAAATAGAACTACTTCTTTGATTTATGTTTACCCTCAGTTGTTAATATTCTACAAATTACACTGACATGCATCTCTCTCAAGGATTCCTACCATTTAAACTAATCATACATGCATACTTTTTTCAGTTATATTAAGCACCACAAATGTTTTGCTGGGTTTTGTTGGCTGTTTAGGGTAATTTTCTAAAAGCCCCTTAGCATACCCAGGGATCTAAAACATTTGTTTGAAGTTTTAGTTCTGTATGCTCATTGAATAAATGAATTTTTGCTGAAGCC
>NC_034602.1:66963052-66984261 GCF_900095145.1 Mus pahari
CTTACCGCCTCAGTGGCCTGGCTTACCAAGGTAAAGGACAGAAGCTCCCTGTGATCCCATTGCAAATGGCGTTTGTGTAGACCACTGGCCATTTTTTGAGGAAAAGGTGGCTGCGTAGATTTCGTTGAGAATGTGGGTAACTGTGGGCCTCTGAATCACGGGTCTGTTCTGAGACTGTGGATTTCATCTTTGAAGAAATTAGCCATACCATTAGAGCCCCACGGAGGGCTTTGGGTTGGCTAGACCGCCAGCCATCTACAATGAGTGTGCTGTCCGGTGCCTGTCCTAATATTCTGTTTCTCCTGGCCCGCTCTGGTCACGTGGAGTTAGATTTTACACACACCTGCTGACCTTGGACCTGCTTTGACAGTATACTCACCTGTCTTTGCTGTGAGGCATGAACTGGCCAAAACCACAGTTTCCCTGAGGTAAAAACAGTCGTCTGTGTCTTGGAGGTACAGTGTCCTTCAGCCGCTCACACTGGGGTACTTTAAGCTGTTATCCTAGTAACCATTCCAAATGGCCGATTTCCATGGTTCCTGGGGTCCTTTGATGGCTTCCCCCTGAGGCCTGGCTCTCATCCCTGTGACTTACCGTCCCTGTGACTTACCGGCAAGAGAAAGGAAGCCTTGTGTGAGCCTAGCAGACAGCAAGGCTTCCGTGGGCCAGCCAGAACTCAGTCTGTCACTCACTGAGGTAAATTAATTGACTAGCATGTGTGGAGCAGACTTGCCAACTGGCCACTAGACAGTGCCCAGTGTGCTCATGAAGATGAATCCAGAACTCTCTCTCAATTACCGCAGACTGTGGCATTTCAGGGAAACCATATTCATGTCACGTTTTCTACCAAATCTTGATCCTTAAAGTCAGTTGCGTGGTATTCTCTGACTAGGTTAGTTCTAAACAGTGAATGAAAGTTTCTTTAAAGGAAAGCTGTGTTTAAGGTCAACATCAGAAATAATCAATCTGACTTTAATAGTATGCATGTCTACATTGAGTAATGCATCGTATCTAATTGCCATATATGCTAATTCTTTCTTGGTTAAGTGCAAAGCCATTTACCAATTTTAGTGACAAGAAGTAGAAGTTACAAGGATTTATGAGAACAAGTATTTTAAATAGTAAATTCGCTACCTTCCTGACAGTAGGAAGAACTTCCTGCCTAGGGGCTGAACTGTGTTCCCATTAAAATTCTAACCCCTGGTGCCTCACAGTGTGATTTTATTCAGATAAAAGGTCTTTTCAGAGACAAAATGAAGCCCCGAGGGTGGCCCCTAATCTACTGTGACAATTGTCTGTATGAGGAGAGGGGATTTGGGCGTAAATGGATGTAGATGCACACAGGAAGTACATAGATACACACAGGGATCCGGTGGCCAAGCCGAGAAGACCAACCTAAGAGCGTCTTGATTTCAGAGTCTGGCCTCCAGAGCCCTGGGCGTTTCTTTGTTGTTTTGTTTTGTTTGTTGTTTTGTTTTTTAAGTATAAAAATGATTTTATTCTTTCTTTCACTCAGATTGCTCTATTGCTACTAATTCAACAATTTGCATATTCTGTAATATACACTTGCATGTATTTGTATAGATATACATGGTATATTACACAAATAAATATATATGTATTTATGTGTATGTGTGTATGAATTTACATATTTCCCCAAAATATCTCAGACTAAATGGTTCATCTACAGTGTCTTTATTTAAAAAAACACTTCTGCTTTCTTTTTTTTTTGTTGTTAATTTTATTTTTTACATATTCACTTTACATCCCACTCACTGAACCCTTTCTGGTCACCTCCTCCCATAATTCTTCAACCTACCCCCTCCCTTTCTCCTCTGAGTGGGTGGGCCCCCTCTGGGCATGCCCCCTCCCCCAGTCCTGGCACTTCAAGTCTCTGCAAGGCTAGGTACTTCCTCTCTCTGCCGTGCTTGGTCAACGAACTCACTACTTTTGAGTGTGATCAATAGAATAACAACATGAGCCAGGCATAGTAGCACATGCCTTCAATATCAGCACTCAGGAGGCAGAGGCAGATGAATCTCTGTGAGTTCAAAGCCAACCTGGTCTACATAGTGAGTTCTAGCACAGCCAAGATTACATTTAGAGACTCTGTCTCAGCACAGAGGGGAGGGGCAGGGAGAGTATAAAAACATAAGCGGATATTAGCCCAGAAACTTAGAATACCCAAGATATATTTTGCAAAATACAAGAAAACCAAGAAGAAAGACCATCGTGTGGATACTTCATTTCTCCTTAGAATAAGGAACAAAATACCCATGAAAGGATATAGGTACAGAGACAAAATTTAGAGCTAAGGTGAAAGGAAAGACTATCCAGAGACTACCCAATCCAGGGATCCATCCCATCATCAGCCACCAAACTCAGATACTAATGCACATGCCAGCAAGATTCTGCTGAAGGGACCCTGATATAGTGGCCTCTTGAGAGGCTATGCCAGTGCCTGGCAAACACAGAAGTGGATGCTCACAGTCAGCTATTGGATGGAACACAGGGCCTTCAATGGAGGAGCTAGAGAAAGTACCCAAGGAGCTGAAGGGAGCTGCAACCCTGTAGGTGGAACAACAATATGAACTAACCAGTACCCCCTGAGCTCGTGTCTCTAGCTGCATATGTAGCAGAAGATGGCCTAGGCAGCCATCATTGGGAAGAGAGGCCCCTTGGTCTTGCAAACTTTATATGACCCAGCACAGGGGAAGGCCAGGGCCAAGAAGTGGGAGTGGGTGGGTAGGGGAGCAGGGGTGGGGGGAGGGTATGGGGAACTTTCGGGATAGCATTTGAAATATAAATAAAGAAAATATCTATAAAAAAAAAAAGAAACTTGAGAAAAAAGTAAAAAAAAATAAAAACATGAGATTTGGAGGAAATTAAGCAAACGATGCTTTCAAAACCTCAATATGGATTAATTATGATCTGGGGGAAATTTATGCTATTCCCTCTGCTGCCTGTACCAGGGCCCTATATAATAGGACACTGTGAAGCCTTGGATGTAGAAGGATCTTTGGGCGCCACCTATTATGAAGTCTGTATTTGTAGTGGACCAACCAGCTCCTCCTGTGCATAGACTTTTATTCAGAAGTTACTTAGGCTAGTGATGGGCTCCTCCATGCCTAAAACCCAGACCTTTTCGGGTTCAAGGCAAGCCTCTACCTTCTCTTTCTCCAGGGCTGCATACATCTAGCTGTAAAAGCCTGGTGGCATATGTCTGTAACCCCATGACATGTGTAACCCTGGAGCACATTGGTCAGCCAATCCCAGCCAAACAGATGAATTCCCGATTCAGTGGGAAAACCCTAAGAAATAACCTGTACAAACAGAGCGGCAGGACCTCCATTGCTCCGGGAAACAGCAGGACGTTCAAGAGGAGTCTCAGTGAGGGTCCAGGATCAGCTATGACACAGAAGGCAGAGGCCTTGAACCAGACCAATGACTCATGCAGTGAACATTTGCAAATGAGCTGTTTGAACTGACGAGTGTATGGTGTTGCACTATGACGCAACTTGGCAAGATGTTGTTTTTCTTTTTTGATTTCTTGGGTGGAGGAGTTTACAAGGGTAGCGGGCATATATGGAAGGACTGGGAAATGAGTGGATTAGGGTGCAAGATGTGAAATTCACAAAAAATCAATAATAATAATAATAATAATAATAATAATAATAATAATAATAATAATGTAGAGCGAATGAGAAAGGCACAGAACGTTAACCTCTGGTCTTGGTAGGCACAAACACAAGCATGCATGCATCTGTACATACATCTGCACACATGTGCACATATCTATATGAACTCATACATACGCTACCCACAAACACACACACACACACACACACACACACACACACACACATGCGCGTGTGCACATAATATATCTTGTGAACATTTACAGATTTTGTTTTAGTGAAAAATAAACTAAGTTGTTAAAAATCAGCATCAAACATTTCCTATCTTTTCCTCTATATTGAAATGTTATATAAAAACATGTCGTACGTATCTCAAGTTGTTCTTTTAAAAATATTTTGCATTTCTTCATTATGTGTCTTTATAGAGACTTACATGTTACAGCATGTGTGTGAAGGTCAAAGGTCTTTCCACCAGTGGTTCCTGTGTTGGAATTCATCAGGCCTGGCAGTGAGCATCTTCTCCCACTGAACCCTCACCCCCAGCCCCCACCCAATCTGTTATTGTTCCATTGACGCCTATTTACAGAATTTATCCTTGATGCCAAAAATACTGTTCCAGCACAAGCAAGATAAAATAGTGTTTGTATTTAATTTATAATCTATCTGCGATAAAATAGTGTTTGTATTTAATTTATAACCTATCTGCTTCAGTGTTTTCCAGGGTTGTAAGACGATAGCTAACATAGCTGCTATGTTGTATTGTTTGGGGGGATAAGGACAGGAATAGTCTGCCCATGCTTGGAACAGATGCAGTGAACATGGAGGTCTCCTTGCTCTGTGGCTGGTATTTAGGCTGCCTCTAGCTGGATTCTGTCATTCAGGATGCTGCCGAGAATATTTTTATCCACATTCCTTTGTGCATGTGTATGAGCCTTTATTTAGGGTATGTGTCTGTGGGTGGAATTGCTAACTCACAGGGGGTACACACTTTGCTTTCTGGCTTTCTAGAAACTGCAAATGGTCTTTCCCAGTCCTGCTTAGTGCCTGGAATGCCTGGGTCCCACCTCCTGCTAGCGGGGCTTTGGGGCCAGTCTTTAAATATTGGCGTCTCTTTCGTAGTTGCTCATCATCTGGCTTTGGCGGTGTGTCCTTCTCCCCTACTATTTAGAGGTGAGTAGGTGTGGACCTACTATGCACCTCCATCATTTTGCTGTAAAAATAAACTAAGTAGGGCAGCTCAGGTCCCCAAAGTAGGTGCCTGGCTCTCGATCCTCTGCTCTCGTTTGTCCCAAACACATGACCGATTTGAATGAGTGACCCTTGAGCGTTGTTCTGATCAGAGTCTGGGCTGAGACTGTCTCTAGCTGAGTTCGGTAGAGAACCTGTGCGGTTTATAGTAGAGGTGGGGGCGGGGGTCTCGAATCAGCCCCAGGACCCTCCGGCCCGTGGGAAATGGAAACTGCAAGCTTCATTTACTGAATGTTTCTCTTCTGCTTCAAACCCTTCTCAAACCTCACCCTACTTCTGGCCCACCGACAAGCTGGCTTTTTCTTTGTAGTTGCTGAACCCCTTCCTGAACAGGACTCCTCTGTCCACTCCCCCTGTTGTTTCCCCACTCCTGACCTTTAGGCTCCAGTCTCACCCATCCACAGGAAGCGTCCTGACCCCGGCTCTCATGTGACCTTTTCCCTCCGGGGTCCTCATCACAGTGGCCAGCTTACATGCCTGGGTATGACTGGGATGCTGCCTCAAGGAGTCAGGGATATGCACACTCTCTATCCCTGGCTTGCACCAGTGTGTCTGACACATGGCGAGAACTCAGTAGACACTGGTGGAGTGAGTGAATGAATAAGTGGTCTGTCTTTACAAAGCTCATCCTGTCTGATTTCCTGGAGGCAAAGCTGTCTGCCTAATTGGATTTTTCAACTCCTTCCCCAGCCTAGCCCTACAGTATGGTCTTTTGGAAGAAGAACAAATCTTGTAGACTGTTAAAGATGTCTATTCACGTCTCAAAGGACGCCTCGAGGAGATAAGTAGGGGAGAAGAGAAAAGGAAGATCATTTGTCAGAAGAGCATGAGTTAGCGCTATCTCTGCCTACAGAGGCTGTGTCCAACCAGCTGTGTGAGTGTTCTGAGAGCTTCCCGAGTCCAGTCAGTGGACTGTGCGGGCTCCACAGAAAACGCTGCTTGAATCATGGCAGGGTTGACAGGCTGTTGCTCTTCCTATTGTAGTCATTGTAACTTAGAGGTTGCCCACCAGCTGTGTGTAGTTGTGACAAAAACAAAAAACAAAACAAAACAAAACAAAACCCGAGACCACTTAGGAGAAGCTTATTTGGGTCGCAGCTCGCTGTTGGGGGGGGGGGGGGGGGGCGGGGCTTAGTCCACAGTTACTTCCTCCAGTGATCCCAGTTGGGTATCCGGTATCCATTATCAAGGCTTTACATCAATCAAGGCAGAAGGCATGGCACCCAAAAACTGTTCAGGTCACTGCAGCCAAAAAGCAAGAGGGAGGGAGGAGGGGGGAGAAGAGGGGAGATCTGCACATGCTTTCCCCAAGGGCAGAACCCTAACCATTACCCACTTAGTTCCCACTGAGCTCTGTCTCCTATAATGGCAGGGAAATCCTCCAGCTCGTGGCCTTTGGTGGGATGGAGATATTCAGATCTAAACCATAACTAAGTGGGAAACCTTAATGAGTGGATCCCATGAGGCCTATGTGTCTCCTCTCTGCAATTAATCATTTTGTTACATTAAAGCATAACAGAACCTCTGATGTAGTCCAAACAGAGTCCAAGAAGTCATCAAACTTTTAAAAATGTTTATATTTTCACCTCTGGGATTGAACCCAGAATCTCAAAGGTGCTGGGTGAGCTACCGCTGAACCACATCCGCACCCTGTCATTTTACCTTTAGTTTTCAATGTCCTGTCACTTTCAGGGTTCCAGACATCCTAGAGTAGAGCAAAAAGAGCCATCTATCCTTTTTTTAAAATGGCTATAACTGTGGTTCTTAAAATATTTAAGAGACCTAATTCTTCAGCGTAATTCTCAATCCGTTATCAAAAGAAACGATTCACTTAACAATAGGTAAGAAACAAATGTTTTTTTTTAAGATGGATGATAACAAATTGCCACCATTTTTTTTGTATATTGCTGATTTTTCAAATAACTTGATAATTAAGAGCATGAGGTTATTTCTGTATTTCAGTAGAAATAAACAAGACCTGATGAGGTTGAATTCTTCAGTCCACAAGGCACAAATTCAAATCTGATTCAGTTTTAAATTAAATGTGTTCATCTGTAGCTCAAGGACCTGTCATATACTTGCTTGGTTTCAATGACGTTTGACAGGAGAGTTTGTGACTTTCCTCCTATGCAGTAAGTGCCGTGTATTGTGCCATTATTGTTCTTGTTATCATTTTTATCATCTAATGACCTGTGGCCTAGCAAACCTGTGTTGTCTCCTTAGGTAGGAATGTCATATTTTCCCATTTAATACCTTTGTTTTCCACCCTAACTCACTGGGGCAACCGATGAGCTGCACCATGATTGGAAATGCAGAATATCCCTGCTGGGTGCTGGGCGTTTATAAAATTAATTCCAGCATCCTTTTCTTCCCAGTCTAGCTGCTCTGCATCCATCCCTAGAAAATTCAGTTGTAGCTGGCTCGGTGGTGCACACCTTTAATCCCAGCATTTGGGAGGAGACCTTAGGTGGGCTGATCTCTGAGCTCGAGGCCATTCAGGGCTACCTAGAGAAACTCTGTCTTCAAGAAATTAAAAATAAATTTAAGACTTAATCACTTTTTTTTTTTTTTTTTTTTTGTATCTGGACTATAGAGTTGGCATTTGACAAAGTTGCAAATTATTTTACCCCATCAACGCATCAAATACACCTTTGTGGCCTATGTCTTCCTTCAGGGTTCTTCTCCCAACCTGAGGTTTTCACCCCATTGAAACCTGTTTTCTGAAAAGTGGCAAATCGTGTATTGAAATGACTGTGCTAGAGCTCAGTCTTCCTTTGGAGGACTTTCAGGCCCACATGAACTGGTACAAATAGTAGCATGCTGGGTACTGCCTTTTTGCCATTCCCCATAGGGACTCTCACGAGGCACACTGCACTCTCCTGACACTTTAAAAATTATAATCTTGTTTGTCCCCAGGCCACACGTCTTTAAGGGCGAGCCTCTCTGTCTCTTTAGACATCTGCATGAGTTTGGAAAGGGCCCTGAGGAGTTTCTGAATCATAAACGATACACAACCGAAGAGCCCGGTAGGCAGAGACATGAAGTCCAAGTCCCAAGAGTGGATCGTACCCTAAGTAATTATAAAACCACACTCTAGACACTGTTGGCGTTTGAACGTGCATCTGTTAGGTTTTGGCTATGACATGTCTCCTCCATGCTTGTGCGTCGATGTACGGTGCAATCTTCTGAGAGGTTTTGGAGTGATAAGGACTGGTACCTAATTGGAGGAAGTGCGTGGGTTCTTGACAGTATCTTATCTCTGACCCCCTTCCTGTTTTGTTTGTTTGTTTTAACAAAATCTCAATTGTTAGACTATACCAATGGGGGAGCCAGATGTTGGCGAGACAAGAGAGGCAGAGAAAGCACCCAGCTGAACTTCCTCCTCAGCTGATGTTCTAGAAGGAATGCCTCTCTCTCACACCATCTCAGAACAACTTCCAATTCAATGTCCTTCACTTCTACTTCCTGTGTGTGTCTGTCTCTCTTCCTGACTCTCTTATGCCCTAAGCTTTTCTAATTAATAATCGGGTGTTTACTCTCTGTCAACGGACTGCTTGCTCTGTCTCTTGGCCTATGGCTAACTTTATTTAACCCTGTTTACAATATTCAAGCAGAAAGTTCTTGGATTAAAGGTGTGTGCTAAGGCTGAACCACAACACACTAAAAACAGTTGTTTTGGGTTTTTTTTTATTTGTTTGTTTATTTTTTTTCAGTAGATAACACAAATGTGACTATCTATCTTGCAGCACCATCCTGCATCTCTCTGTGCTTCTTGTCCACCATGGGCAGGGAGTGAGAGCCCCCTTCGACACAGGCTTCTACCGCCATGATGTCCTGCCCAAGCATCTGGACTTAAGCAATCACCAACCGAGCCATCTGAAAGCAGGAGCCCAAATAAACAGTTCCTCCTCTCTGTGAGTGAGGCCATTGCCAATGGCTCCGCAAAGCAACCCACAAAAACCCTTACTGAGGGATATTTTTGCTTTCTTGACCTTCTTTTCATGGTTAGTCTAAGTGGCTTATCTGGAAAGTTCCAGCAGGGCAAGATTGATTTATTCTGATCGGCCATCTCTTTCAATGTTAGCTGTGTGGAAATTTTCTCATCAGCCTCCCGAAAGAAATGCTATTTTATAGTCAGAGTGCGTCTTGTAGTCCCTAAAGCAAATAGTGGGCTGGCTTATCGGAGCTGGGTGGGGGAAGTCATTCCTCTTTTTTTTTTTTTTTTCTTGCCTCCTCTGTAATAACTTGGCCCTGTAATAATCGGATCTCATTTAGGTCGTACAAGAACATGAGGCTGTCTAATGAAGATCATTGAGTTGCGATAATTACTATGGGTTTTAAAAGAAGGCAGACATGTATTTACTAGAAAACTGAAGGTGGCTTTGAGGCCAGTCTCCTTGCTTTTCGTGCCCAGGCTGTGTTTCTGTAATAATGCTTCTACTGGCTGTGACGCCTGTCAGCCACATACACAGACATGCCCTCTCAGACTCCCTTTACTGGGGAATTACTTTTTTTTTTTTTTAAATCAAGACAGGATATCAAAAAGAAAAGGAGACTGTGGAAATCAGGAAATATGTTTCACATAGCAGTCAAAGTAAATTTCAGGATGGTACAAAAAAAAAAATCTCAAAATAACAGCCTTGAGGTGGGTGTGGAAGACAGATCAGCTCCAGTAAGAATAGGCTGGTAGTCTCAGGGACCATGCATGTCTTCACGAGGATGCGACAAGGTTGGTTTTGATGTTGAGACGTAGGTTCTCACTATATATAGCCCAGGCTGGCAGACACATTGCTCGTCCTGCCTCGGTCCCACCTAGCAAAATCGACAGAATGCCTGATTTGATTTGCCAAGAGAAGGTGCACTTTGTGGATGGTTGTGAAAGTAATTGGAATTCAATACATAAACAGTTAGTCACTGGGGGTAGGAGGGGAATGGCCATGTTGGAGTTCCTGAAGAAATGACAAATAACCATTAGAGACACATGTCTGAGCTGTGCATAGCATTCATTCAGGATCGGTGTAAACAGGACTGTAGGACAGAATGGGAAACCGACGTGGCAGGTGGGGAGGGTGGGGGGAGTCGGTGGTGAGAACACGTGAGGGACTGATGGCCAGGGTAAGATGTTAAAGACGGAAAGATAACAGGAAAGTCAGAAGTAGCAAATGCAACAGATGAGGAGTCCAATGCCTAGAGAAATAAATACTCAAAGTTCCGAACACGTGTGCCTCTGGGAATCAGGGAAAAGAGGGATGAGCCAGGCACAGCCGCTCTGTGACAGGCTTGTAGAGCGTTCTGATTCTTTAGTGTGTCTATATAACTTTGGTTGTAAAGCAAACATGCATTAAAAAAATAGCTCCCCAAATGTCAAGTATTTAAAAAGTTTTAAATATTTCATTAAAACTATTTAATGTAACCTAAGAAGTGAATTATTTATGATCATCGTATAATAATCTCAAGACAGAAAAAAAAAGGTGATAAAATATTCCAGACAAATATATAGCTAGAGGAAGTAGAACTTTATTACAATCTGGCAACCGTTCTGCCTGACAGGTCTACAAAAAACAAAAAAACCAAAAAACAAAAAACAAAACAAAACTGTACTTTTCTTGAAGATGAAAAAAAAAAAATCATAGACTAAAACAGAAGTTGTACCTAAACCATATTATTGGAAATCTTTTCCTTTGGCTTGGTTGGGGTTCCCCCCATCCCCCACACTCTTAGATTCGTTTCAATTTCAAAAATTAGGTGTATTAACTTTGTGTTCAGTATGAGTAAAGAAGTGCCCCACTCTAGAAAAACATATGTGTGTGTATGAGTATATACATACATACACACACACACATACACACATACACACACACACACACTAGGCTTATGTGTGTGCATGTGCTTA
This sequence comes from Mus pahari, assembly GCF_900095145.1. Classification (NCBI taxonomy): domain Eukaryota; kingdom Metazoa; phylum Chordata; class Mammalia; order Rodentia; family Muridae; genus Mus; species Mus pahari. Next base: position 66,973,832 of record NC_034602.1, read on the forward strand.
TAAGAGCAAAGCTATTGTGGAAATACTAGGTTAAATGAAAGAATTCATTTGCGAATCCCGTTGCTCCTAGACCAGTAAGGTTTTAGTGTCAGAAGATGCTACAGGCATCAAGAGGTCCAACCTCACCTGATGTCTATGGAGACAGCCTTCCCCAGGAGCAGCCTGGCTGTCACCTTCCTGGCCCTGCAGTTGTTTACCAACTAGGCAGAGGAAGTGAGAAGCCCAGAGAACACTTATTTCAGGAGCCCCTGTTCTTACTGGAAGCAAGCCGCTTCCACACCTTGGAGTGTTTCTGCTGCTGACACAGCCAGGCCTGCCAGTGCCATCGCTGCACTGAACCTCATTCTGCATTCTGTGCTTTCGCAGCCTGGGCCCTCCCATAGTTAGAATTCCAAGGTTACTGCTGAGGGTACGGTGACCCAATTTCAGAATCAGAGATCAAAGGACTGTGTCCTCGCCAGTCAGCGTTCTGTGTTTGCTGCTGCGTGCTTCCCTCCGCCCGCACTCCTTTACTCACTCTCCTTTTCTAATATCTGCTTTTATTAACAAGCCTAGCTGTGATCTGAGTCCCGAGGAAGACAGGCCTTGTCAGAGCCCATAGCCCTGGTTGCCCCTCTGCTCCCCGTGTGTGGAGAGTTTTTATCCATTTCCGTGAGGGGCATTGCTCCTGCTCTGTGACTCAGAAAGGTCAGACTGAATGGTCTGGCCCCATAATGAAGGAGCACACACTTGGGACAGAGGCTGGGGAGGAGAGAGAGAAGAGAGAGGGGGAGAGAGGAGGAAGAGGGAGAGAGAGGAGAGACAGAGACAAGCTGACAGGGGCGAGGAGAGAGAGAGAGAATGAGAGAGGGGGAGAGAGAAAGTGGAGCCAGGTTTATCTAGGACTTAACAAAATTGAGATCTCCCTTTCTGTGAGGTAGAGTTTACCTTTGTTTTACAGGGTCAGAGAGAGGGCGGTGCTGTAATTCAACCCCAGGTCCTTCAAAATTCAGTCTGCAGAACCAGGACGTGCATATAGGGCACGGTAAAGAGAGCTGTGCTTGGTAGAGCTCTTCAAAGGACAGTTCAGATTCCTAACAGGCTTGTGCACTATCCTTTCCACAAGGAAATCTATTCAGTTTAAAAACACATGCCTCAAACGCTGGGTGTGTGGTGTACGTGAGTGTACATGTGATCCCAGCACTTGAGAGGCCAAGACTTCAAGTTTGAGGCTAGCCTGGGCTACATAGTGAGTTCCAAGGCAGCTTCAGCAACCGTGTAAGGCCTATCTAAATTCTCTCTCTCTCTCTCTCTCTCTCTCTCTCTCTCTCTCTCTCTCTCTCACACACACACACACACACACACACTCGTGCACATGGGCCATACTTGGTCTTCTTTTTCCTCCATGTGGCTTTTAAAAAAATAAAATATTTAAAATTGTTTTCTATACTTAATCATGAGGATATTGTGCTAAGTGAAATAAACTCATCACAAAAAGACAAAAATGGTAAGACTCTATACAAGATACTTACAGTAGCGAAGTTCACAGAGACAGTCAATGGAATGACAGTTTCCAGGGGTTGTGAGGTGTGGCATATGGGAACTTCTTAAGAGGCAGAGATTCAGTTCTGCCAGATGGATGGTGGTAATGTTTGTACTATATTGATAATATATTTAAAACTACTGCAGTGGGAGGAGAGATTCAATTCCATAGAGTTGTCTTTAGACCTCCACACATGCACAATGGCATGTCCATACATATCATATCATATATCATATCATATATGTGTGTGGTACATTTTATCTTATGTATTTTTGTATTGTTTATAGTAACACAAAATGGGCAGTTTTTCATAAATGCTTTACAAGTCCTGATACTAATAAAAGTCTGTCCTATAATTTGTTGCTATTCAACATTAGTGACACATTAGTGACAGTGAGGACATGTGCAGTGCCAATAAGATTTGTAAATCATAGGCCAATCATCAATAAAAAAAAAATTGATATCTTAGAGATCATCTAGGTCCTCTTATTTTGAGGCAGGTAACATGTCCTATCCCATGTGCTCCTGAATGCTTGCATTCATACATGCACGAATGCATCCATTCAGTCATGCATGCATGCATTCAGTCATGCATGTATCTATCCCTGACTACTTGTGCTAAGCACCAATTGCATCCTGAAGATAGTCTTGACTTCAAGGTGTCTAGAAGCCTACAGGAGGAACGGCCACTGGTTCAGTAGGTGGGGTAACAGAGCCACAAACTCCAGGAGCTTTGGAGACAGACACACGGGGTGCTCCCTGGAAAATTCTCACCCTTTATGATACGGGGTGACTAGGAAACGGTTTTGTTTTGCTTTTGTTCCTGGATACTTAGACTGTGTAAAGTAATGAAAGGAGCAGAGCCAGGAACTTACTGTCGATGAGAAAAGAAGACTAAAGGGCAATTCTCATTTGGTGCAATAATTTCTCAATCATTTGCGCAGTGACAGTGGCAGGTAATAGCAGAGAGACTACTCAGGCTGTGTAATACAGTGGATTATTGTTTACTCATTCAACAAAGACTCTCTCCATAGGCCACCCACCTAGAGATGAAATATACTTTTAAAACATATAGAACAGAAATCAGAGTCCCCAGACACTTTTGGCATCTTTGTCTTCTGGCAAGGATAAAGCTTCTAAGGGTCCCAAGGACATTTCTTGCTTTTAGTCAAGAAGGAAATTTACTTTTCTTTGGGGTCTTTTTTACCCTAAACTGCTTAGCCACTTCTTGCTCTTATCATCCTTCCTCCTTCTGAAGAGGGAACCCTAACTGCCATTATGAACTTCCAGCTGAATTTGGGGTGTCAGGTGTAGTAGTTTAATGATAACCCCCCCAAGGCCTATCTGGAAGACCCCAATTGTCAGATATAGGAGGGAAAGGACTCCCTATATATGACTAGTATTGTTAAACCTGAAAATTTTGAGGAAGACCAAATCTACAATTGTCCAATTGAAGCAAACGTTATTAAATACTGTCCTTGAAGCTGAACACTGGCAGGTCCATATCTGGGACTTTCAGAGAAGTGGTGCTAAATTAGGTCACTCAGGTGCCTATAAAGGCCAAACCTACAAGACTACGTTCCTTCCTCCTTTGTCCAATTAGGGGCAGGCATACATCCTGATATACTTCCTGCCTGCATACTTCCCGCCTACATGTGATGGCAACCAACCTTGTTTACTTAAGTGAAAACACATGGCTTGTTATTTTACATGAACAGCATCTCCAGCATTCCAGGAAGCTGCCCGTCCTTGGGCAATTGGCGCTTACAAGGTATGTGGATTGAGATATCTAAGTGTCCAAATCAAAGTTCATCAGAATCTCTTGATTGACTTACAAAAGCCTCCATCCATTTGGCTCTTTATTGTTAAAAAGAATGTTGAAAATTAAGAGGAGGGATTTGTAAGAAATATTAAATGCGAATCTTTTCTATCAAATACTATAAAATTTGTATTTAGGATAAGGAATTTCAATCCCCCCCACCACCTTGTAAGACTTTTGTGCAAATGTTTCATTGTTCCTCTTCCTCCTCATCCTCTCCCCCCAGCAAAACCACTGTTTACACACAGGCCCTCTGCTGTGTTCCAGGACTTTGATGGCCTGAAGCAGTGAGTGGCACTTTCTCCTTTGCTCCTTCACCTCCTGCTTACCAATTCCTTTCACACTAGCCAATTGGATAAGACCGTGAGGTCAGAGCCCCAATAGGGAAAAAGATTCAGTCATTACCTGAGCTAGAATAAAAACCTACTGAATTTCCCGCCTGTGATCTCCCTCTTCCGAGCCAGCACCCCATCTTGATTAAGGGTAAAGTTTGGCCTGGTCCAGACCCAAACCTAAACAAAACGAAGACATATAGGACAATACAGTCAGTATTTAAGTCCTAGCTACAGGGCTATAATTATTACGATTTTTAAGGGTTTGTCAGTACCATCAACAAGGTAGCTTGTAGGGTGCCTGAGCCAGATGCTGGGCTACTCAATGCACATCTCTCATCTCACCTAAGAAGCCATTGTGTGTTCCCGCGTGCGTAGAAACACCTTGGACTGGGTTCGTACTGAAGGGTTTAAACATCCTGAAAGAGAATAGGCTGCGAAAGGAAAAATGAATGATGCCCTGTCGATTAGCTGATCAGAGCACTCCCGTTTTAATAATCGGACTTGCTTAAGTACAAGGAAAAATTCCCAGCCTGCCCTTGAGTCCCTTTGAAGCTGCCTCGGCAGTCCAAGGATCTAAGCGGTCTGATGATAGTGGGCAGTCCGAGGGATCATGGGCGGAGATGAGTATCTGGTAGGCGGGTCCAAGGATCGAGGCGGTCCGACAACGCTGCATTCTGAGAGATCTGGGGAGGTCCTCTCCGTAGCAATTTTGTGTGCCTGTAGGGGGCACAATATAATGTTTAGAAGGAGAGTGATTAGTGGAGGTGGGAGACCCCAACAAGCCATGTGTGGTCTAAGACGTGACTGCACTGTCCTCATTGTATAGCTGAGGAAATAGAGGCCTAGAGAAATTATGCAACGTTGTCCATGTTCAGCCACTTTGTGAGTGGCAGATCTATCCCTAGGCTGGCACTCCTACTCTGGACAGAAGAGACGGACGTGTAATTTAGAAATGGTTGTACATTTGGGGGGTAAGGCATGCTATACTGACACAAAACCCTACATACGGGGCTTCACTCCCATTTCTTTTCTACTTTCACAGGGGCCTCCCTAGCAAATCTCACAGACTGCAATTTTTAACCCCCATTGTTTTTTGTTGTTGTTGTTTTTTTTTTTTTTTTTTTTTTTTTGTCCCCTGATGGCTTCCTCAGTGATGTCAGCATGTTCATGACTACAGACTTGATTCTGGCTTCCACGAGACACCTTCATGGAATGTCCACAGTCCGACCATGAGTCTGACCGTTGCCCTCTTAAATGCCAAACAGCTGTAATTTGCAAGAAGAGACTTTCACAGATTGAGCCCATTGATGCCAGGAAGGAGCTCACGAGGCCCGGCAGTTAACAGTTGTTCACATATCCCCTGTCCTGTGAGGGTCTGTTGAAGTTAAGAGGTAAGAAAGAGACTTTGGGGGTATAGTTGTCCAAGCTCCAGTGCAGTCCCTCACTTATGCCCCTGTACGTAACCCCAGTTAAACTCACTGGTTCCCACTCGAGTGGAATCACTGCTGTTTCTAGTGTTGGCTCTGTCTTGGGTGAGCAGATGGCCAGTTGACCTGGCCCCAGGAAACGCGACACAGAGGAGCTTTGGAGTGTAGTTTGAATTGCTCATTTCCCACTCTAGCACTTGGGCCCTCTCTGGTCACATGTTATGATTGGTTTATATTTTTCATTCCAGCGACCAACAGAGACTCTGGTTCTAAATGACTTTCAGACCAATGACGGAGACAAGCAAGTTGCTAAGGATACAGCAAATATTTGCTGACATTTCCTCATGGTTGCTGCCTAAGAGAGTGATTCACAAAATTTCGAGACTGAAAACTCATCGAAAGAATGATAGGAAGATATGACTTACCTTTTCTAAGTTGCTAAATCATTCTCTATTAATAAGTGGCTGGATGAGTAATTGTGAAATTATGTATAAGTTTAGAATTATTCCGTTTTCTAGTAATTAACCTTAGCTTTCTTCACCTGAATTCATATAAGTTGCAAAATCTCTGAATATAGTATTAATCTACATAAAAACTCTTGATAAGAATCAAGTAGTTTTTCAACTCTGAGAAGTTCCAACCTATGATTTCTTACCTGGATGGTTGAAAGTCAAATGTGAACATTGGACAGAGTAGCCTGTGAAGGATATATACATATATATATATATATATATATATATATATATATATATATATATATATATATATACTGTGGCTTGATAACCTCGATGATAACCTCAATGCCAGCAGTTGGTGGCAGCTTGGGGTCTTTTTATTTTGTGAAGCATAGTTGGCCCTTGGGCCTAAGTGGTCCTGCCCTTTTAGAAACATTTTTGATGTGTGCACATGATACCATAGAAACAGAGGTGTCAACGCTTGTCTTTCACAGTCAAAACATGTGACAAATCAAGTTGTGGGTTTTTTTGGTTTTGTTTATTAGTAGTGCTATGTGATTGATATCAAAACCAAGGTATCAGGCCATAGCATAGCTCATATCTAAGTCAGAACGGGCCATTTTGGTTTATTTTATAGTGCTGGTGCCTTATCCATGGGGACTCCGCTACTGAGTCAGGACCCTGCCTCCTGGAACGAATCACTTTAAATCCCTCCGCCTGGGACCACTGTGGTTATGTTTCACTCACAATTACCTAAGACCAGTAATAATGAGTTTCTACAGTCTTCAGTTTTGAAACAAAAATCTTCAACTATTTTAATCTTAGAGATACTAATATTAGCTAAGATATTACCCATATAAAATTTACTCTTACCGAATAGAAATATCATACCTGGCATTTAGTAATGTTTTACCTGCTATAAGGTCACCTAAACAATAGAAGTGAAATAATTGAACATCTTTTTACTCAGAGGGCAGTACTGGGTAATCACTGTTAATTCAAATCTGCTGTTTAGGGCACGTCACTACAGTCTCACAGTGTACGTGAGCCAGAGCGAATGAATCTGTGCGGCAGTCTGTCTCCACCGGGCACCCTCCACACTAACCTCCACACACAATAAATTTTGATTGGAGACACAAAACCAGAATGTGCTAACTGGAGGCTTACACAGTGTCAGACCTTGACAGGTCTGTAGTGATAGAACTTATGCTAGAAAAGGCTTCCTCGGGAGGCGCTCTCACCATTAGCTTGAATTGCCAGTGCACTGTGAGAATTAAAAGTAGGTTTGTGTTTTAAAAATTCACCACAGACATCACCTCCTCTTATTGCTCACACTAAAGGAGAACGTTGCCACAGCGCTGCGTGTGATTAGCATCCCGAGTTACTGTTTATTTCTCCTTCCTGTTTCCGTTCACAGTGAGCTCTGCTTCTGTCTTGGCATGCTTTGTGGATTGGGGAATCTCCCTGCTTCCAGCAAGGACCATGGCCTCCCCTTACCCAGATCCATTCCCACTTGCAGAGAGGGGACAAAGCTCCCCTCTGCTTTTTTGTTGTGTTTCAAAATTCCAGTCACAAGAGTCAAGTGGATTGTCATTTCCCAGCCCTGCTTATGTGCCGCCACCGTGACCTTATATATACAGATCGGTATCTGGAACTCTTGCTTTAGGACAAAATGTATTTCTGCATAAAGTGACTCACTAAAGGACAGTTGGGTGATTCCTTGCTATTCTGCATCTTAGGATTTTTGTTTTGTTTTGTTTGTCAATTAATATGAAGGAGCATAATGTTTCTTCAATCTGTTATAAGCATAGATATGTCACAATCAAATGCCACATCTATCCAGTTTTAGGAAATCTGGGATGGAGTTATATTGCTCAGAGTGAGACAGATGGCTTATATGAAGTATTTGGTGGCAGTAGAGGACACAGTGTAGAGTTGGTCTTAATGTGATCAGCTGTTGGGTCGTGATGAGCGTAGTTGGTCTGTGTTGAGTGCTGTGTGTGACGCTTACAGTTACTCTCTGTGGACTGAACTGCTCAGCTCAGGCTGCTATAACCATGTGTCTTAAATAGCACATAGCTCATTTACTTATTTATCTCTTGAGTAATGTTCTTCAATGTAGCTGCTAAATTGACATATGGTTTTGTACTTGGTGTGTATCCGGTCAACGTAATTGGCGTCTCTGTCAACTAACACATAGTCATTTCTGTGTTTGGGGACCCTTCGGAGTCTCTCCACTAGTTACTTTGAAGTCTACAGTACTGTTGTGAATTATACTTGCCCTACTGTGCATGGACATTAGCACTAATCCCCCAGCTAACTGTATTTTTCACTCAATATCCAGCCTCCCTCTCCTGGCCTGCTGCTCCCCACTCTAGACTCTGACAAAATCTCTTCATTCTCCTTTTATAGACACACATGTCCCTCACACATGTCTGAGGTCAAGGAACTAGCCTATTTAGCTCCTAGGGATGACCTTCTTCCTTCCTGTATAGGACTGCCTTGTGTCCAATAGAGAGGGTAAGAAGGAAGGGAGGGAGAGAGGAGAACCTTCCCTCATCGAGCCAAAACGCTCATGATTAAGATGCCCCACCCTTAGTTAATCCTAATTGCATCCCATTTTCAAATGAATCTTGGAGGTGGGTGCCTCAACAAGTCAGATTTGGGATGAAGTGATCCAGTCGACAGCAGGTGGGTACTTTGATTCCTGATGTACAGAAGAGGAAACAAAGGCAAACAGAAGGCCAGCAGTGTCTGTGTGTCTCTCAGGCAGTGTCCGTGTGTCACGCAGGCAGTGTCCATGTGTCACGCAGGCAGCTGTGGGCAGAGCTTGGCTTGCAGTGCCAGAACATCTGGCTCCGTGGACCACATTAGTAACCACCACACATGCTCCCTGGTCCCTTAAATGGATGCCACGTATCACTGAGTTGTATGTACTCTGGAACACAGCTAGCATTCTGAAAGCACATGGTGACTGAACAGAACTGTGTAAACTCAGAATCTGGGCAGGCAAGTATTCCAACTGGCTACACTTTCTCCATGCCTGTAGCTGAAATGGCTTTCTTATTTTAGAACCACATCTTCGTAGTGGAGATTTCTAAAAATGCGTAACACTAGAGAAGACGGGTGAACCCTTGCAAGCCCATCCCCCACAGTGGACAAATACCAATATGGAATTGCTTGATCTGCAGCTTTCACTGTCATCCAACTGGGATATTTTACAGAAAAATCTAGCTATTATGTTATTTTGCTAATAAATTCTTCAGTATTTATCTTGTCTCAAAAGTACCCTTTAAGAAATTCATCACAATAACACCCTTAAAAAATTAACAGCAGCCCCTTCCTGTCTAATGTCCAGTCAGGGTTACCACCTTTCCATTTCATAAATATCTTTTCACAGTTGGAACCAGACTCCAGATAGGGATCTCAATATTGCACCTGCTTGATACAGTCCTCCATTTTCTGTTGATCAATAGTGAATCTCCCCCTACCTTTATTTATTAAAGAAATACGACCCAAACTTTTTGTGTCGTCTTTCTCTACCCGGAGCTGAGGAAGAGTTGCTTTTTATTGTCCGTAAAGCCCAGGAGAAGATAGTAGAATAGTTGCAGACTGTAGTGTTTCCAAGCAGAACCAGTGGCCATGGCAACAATATCCAGCTGCCCAGTACCACTGCAACATAATAAAGTTAATATCTGTTACCCATGATTCCCTCTAGTTAGACGAGCTAATAATGTCTGTTACCTATGAGGTCCTGAGTTCAATTCCCAGCAACCAGGTGGGAATTATCACAACTATCTGTAATGGGATCTGATGCCCTGTTCTGGCATGTAGTCATATACACAGAACGCTCAGAAGATCTAATGCTTCATTCATTCTAAAATCTGGGTTTGGAAACCAGAGAATTTGATACTAAGGGATGGGTCCTCATGTAAAAATCAACTTTTAGGGCTGGAGAGATGGCTCAGTGGTTAAGAGCACTGACTGCTCTTCCAGAGGTCCAGAGTTCAATTCCCAGCAACCAGGTGGGAATTATCACAACTATCTGTAATGGGATCTGATGCCCTGTTCTGGCATGTAGTCATATACACAGAACGCTCAGAAGATCTAATGCTTCATTCATTCTAAAATCTGGGTTTGGAAACCAGAGAATTTGATACTAAGGGATGGGTCCTCATGTAAAAATCAACTTTTAGGGCTGGAGAGATGGCTCAGCATAAGAGCCCTGGCTGCTCTTCCAGGAAGACCCAGGTTTGAATGCCAGCACCCACATGCCAGTTCACAACAGCTATATGCAGTCTCAGGGGATCCAACACCCCTTTCTGGCCTCTCTGAGCACACACATGGTTCACAGATGTACAAGTTACCTATATACATATAAAGAAAAGAAAAGAAAAAAGAAAAAAGAAAAAAATAATTTTCACCAAGTGGTTTTTGCATCTGTTTATGAACTTTGCCTAAAATAATGATTATCTAGGGGTTGCTGAATGGTGCTTTTTATTATTATTATTTCATCTATGTTCATATATTATATGAACTATGTTCATATGTTGGCATTCTTTTCTTGGGATAGTTTTGATTATTCCTCACTCTTATTTGCTTTCTGGTGATACTCCCTCCTCATCCTTTTTGGTTTTCATTCTGGGCATCAATTATAACTTTATCCATCCATCTATCCATTTATCTATCATCTGTATCTCTCATCTATCCATCCATCTACTGTCTGTGTCTCTATATCATCTATCTATCTATCTATCTATCTATCTATCTATCTATCTATCTATCTATCTATCTATCATCTGTCTCTCCCTCACTGAGAGAGAGAGAGAGAGAGAGAGAGAGAGAGAGAGAGAGAGAGAGAGAGAGAGAGAG
>NC_034602.1:66984305-67008109 GCF_900095145.1 Mus pahari
GAGGGAGGGAGGGAGGGAGGGAGAGAGAGAGAGGAGAGAGAGGATTAAATCCAGGAATTTGCACTCACCCACTGGCCTTATTCTTTCAGATGCTCACATCACCCTAGGTTGGTCTTGTAGGAAGCTCCTGATGTCGCCTCAATTTTTGCCACATCCATAAGTCTGTGATTGATTCCTTGCTCTATGGTCAAACAAGGTGTGCCTGACTCACCTCCCTCCCTGCCCAAGAGCAGACCTAAAGAACTCCCTTCAAGGATTACCACGGGACATAGTGTTTGGAATCTAAGATCTGGGCACATGTTCACCTCCTCCCCCTCCTGCTGGGAAGATATCACGCCACCTCTGCTCTCCATTGCCTTAATCTCGCATGGGTCTCTTCACTGATGCGGGTTGAATAAGTAGTGCTTTGAGTTTTCCTGTTCCCTAAGATGAAAATGTCTAGTCTCTTTCTGTTCTAACTGGCATCCAATTTCACTCGCTCTGTTTCCCAAAGAGCCAGAGCTGTGGCCGATTTATGACTTCTTCATAGAAATCATTAAGCAATTTTGAATCTCGGCCTTTTTTCTCCCTTGGCTGGGCCTCTGACTTGTTGAATCCCCCTGCCTCTGTTCCCTATGCGCTAGAATTGTAGATGTGAGCTGCCAACCCTGGTAAGTCTCAGCGATTCTGAAAAATCTAATGGAAATGGATGTCAGCCTGGGAAACGCCCGCCCACAGACATATGCCATATGCTAGCTTCAGCTAAGTGAGAGCTAGGTCACTTTCTTGGGATTCCACAGTAGCAGAAACCAGACTAGACCTGGGGAGATTTGCTTTTCGTAGCTATTGGTTTCTTATTCTCTTGATAAAAAATTTATTTACCTCCAGTTTATGTCACAGCACGTCCTAGCATATAGTAAGAAAATGAATGTCAGTGGAGTGAAGAGAGGAGTTGTATACTCATTCACATACATGTACATGCACAGATACACATATGCACATACATATGCGCACACACATATGACAAGAGACCTTAGACACCGGGCACTTACTTGATAGTTCTAGTTTAAAAAGAACACTGTTTTAATATTGAAGCTTTTCCTGCAATTCCCTCTTCTCTCATCCTTTGCCCTGATGTTTATATGAAAGGTGACTAATATTCTTGGGAACAGAGATAGGAGTGAGGACAGGGCTCTGTGGAGTGAGCAGGTTATAGAAACCCCTGCCTGTGCCAGGGGTCTGCTTACTGCATAGGTAGCACCCTCTGGCAGGTACCTGGCTGTGTAGATGACATGCTTTAGGACATGCTGTCACGGGGCATCCTGTCCCTTCTATGAAGGTGTCTTGGCTGTCACAGAGTCCTATGCAGCTTTTTGGGAATAGTGTATTGGTTCTCTGTACAGATCTGTTACTCAGCACACCACTGTGACCTTCAGACTGGAAGGCCTCATTAAATCTCGGCTGCACTCCAGGCAGCCAAAGCCAGCTCCAAGGAAGCACTTGCTGTCTGCTGGCTGTTGGCACAAAGGGACACTCCTGTTACACTGTCATTGGTATCACAATGGGTGGAGGATGGAAATATCACTACCTTGTCTCTTGTGTTTTCTTTTAGTGGGAGAGATTGAAGTACTGACAAGTTGAGTGAATATAAGTGAACAAGATAGGAGTTTGTCATCAAGGGCATGTGGGGGTGTGGGGGTGTCTGTGTGTATGTGTGTGTGTGTCTGTGTGTAGGCATGTGTACAGGTGTGTGTGTGTCTGTCTGTGTGTGTTTGGTGTGAAAACGATCGAAATAAATGCTGGTAAGAAATACACACACATGAATATATGCTTTTTCAAATAAGAGTGAGCCAGGCAATGAGTTTCTCTCAAGCTGTCTGGACTGAGAGTCTAAAATAATAGCTGATATAAATTGATTGCTGATCTTAGACTGTAAAGTTGGCGACAGTGCATGACTGGGAGCCCTGTGGAGGTTTGTTACAGAGCTGCCTTGGCCTAAGATAGCTCCTCCCCTCCCCCATACCTCCTCCCACTGAGCCCCTCCCCCTCCTCTCCCTGCCTCCCCCATACCCCATCATTTGTTCTAAAAGGTTTTCAGCCTGTTCTCAGTTAGTCTGCAGACACACCTTCCATTCTGTCACAACAAATGTTTCTTGACTAGGGCCATCTTGTCATCCACTGACAGTTTTAGTTATGATTAAGCTGGAGAGGAAATTGGGAAGGCGTTTTGGGCTTTATGTCTATAAGATGTGTAGCTGAATAATAGAACATCCTTTTAAAAAATATATCCAAGCTCCCACATAAAGGAATTTCTCTACAGTGAATTGTTTGTTAAAAAGAATTTATTTATGTGTATGGGTATTCTGCCTGCTTTTTTGGCAATGCACCATGTGTGTGCTGTGTCTGGCCAGAAAAGAGCATCCTTGTGGATGTGGGAACCAAACTCGACTCCTTAGAAGAGCAACAAGTGCTTAGAACTGCTCAGTCATCTCTCTAGCCACTCTTGGCATTTAATGTGTGTGTGTGTGTGTGTGTGTGTGTGTGTGTGTGTGTGTGTGTGTGTGTGTTCATAACTGGAAAAGCACTAGGAATACTTTAAAATGAAATAATAACTTTGGCCTTATTGACTAACATCAGATCAATAAGAAAACTATTGCTAAGGTAAAATTTCTCAAGCTAGCAATTATTCTTCATTGGCTAAGAAGATACATCAAATAATATCAGGGGGCATTTGTTACCAAAAAAAAGGTTAACAGCATTGCTCATTGGTCTGGCTTAGCTATAAAGCTTTTTTCTTGTTTTCACCAAATGATTATCAGGTTCACTCTGAGAAGATGAAGATGGAAGTGTTTGGACTTCATATAAACTGCCTCACTTTCTAAGCCAGGGCCTCCTCTGTGCTGGGCTAGTGCTCTACCCCTGAGCTAGACTCCAGCCTCTGAACTGACCCTTTCCCTCAGCGTCTCACCCTGACTGGCCTAGAATTTCCTCCATAGCACAGACCAGTCTCTAACTCACAGAAGCGCATCTGGATCTCCCTCAGGTGTGCTGCGGACCAAGCACCTGACTTATTTCTGTCCCTTTCCTTCATTGTTATTCTGCACCTGGAGCATGGCTCTTGGTCCAAACCAGAAGATACTACAGCAGTGCCAGATGTTACCAAGCCTTTCTTGAACTTCCTGTGGGTAAGGCTCTATCCTAGGCACTGGGTTATGAGTTGAGTAGCAGTGGCTCTGCGCTCCACAAGGCTTTCCAGTAGAGTGTGGGCGGCAGATACAGACCATAAAGGGATGGAGTCATACTCGCCTTACTATAGAAACATATGACATGTGGATGATATCCTCCAAGCAGCTGCTGTCTGAGCCATGCCTGTGTGACTGTGAGTTCCATTAAAGCAAGAGTATAGCATTTGCAAACCAATGGTTCTGTGATACCTTGCTGTGAAACTGTAACCATAGCCAAAAATATATAAAAAACAAAAACAAAAACAAAAGCAAAACAAACAAAAAATCCTGTGTTCCATTAACAATAACATGTTAGGATAAATGATAACACATTGCCTTAGTCATTGAAAAGAGACACCATGACCACAGCAACTCTTAAAAGGAGAAGTATTTCATTGGGTCTTGCTAACAGAGGTTTAGTCCATTAATGTCATGGCGGGAAGCATGGTGGCGCACAGGCAGACATGGTGCTGAAGAGGAACTGAGAAGTCTGCCTCTTGGTCTGCAGGCAGCAGGAAGAGAAAGACACTGGGGCTGGTTTTAGTTCTTGAAGCTCCGAAGCCCTCCCCCAGTGACACACTTCCTCTGTCAAAATTACACCTCCTAATCCCCATCAAGTGGTGCCACTCCCACTCAAACACACGGGCCAATGGGGCCATTCCTATTCAAACCACCACAGACATGTTAGAGAAATTGTTCAAGATTTGAAAGCACCTTAATATAAAAATATCTAATCACCGATTGTTATCAGACAATTGCTATTCTAGTCTTTCTTTAAAACCGTCTTAGAATTTACTTAGATCTTTTCGTTAAGATGGAAGCTTAATACAGGCCACCCGTGGCTGCCGAGGGAAGGAGTCAGGTTTTCCTTTGTCTTTTTCTTTTGCAGAGACAAGACTCCAATCGTAAGGGGTCATCCTACACTAGTGCAAGAAAAGACAACACTAACTAGATTCAGTATGGTGTGTGTGTATGCGTGTGAGTGTATGTGAGTGTGTGTGTATGTATGCGTGTGTGTGCATGTGTGTGTGTGTGCATGTGTGTGTATAAGAAAGTCAGAAGAGGTCATCAGTTTGACAGGGGATGGTTAGAGGTACAGGGGAGGAGTTGGATGGGGGAGGGGTGTGGACAGTATCCAAATACAGTGCACTCATGTATGAAGCCCTCAAATTAAGAAAATAATCAAAGATCAATACATTTCTCTCTCTTAGTTAGGGTTTCCATTGTGAAGAGACACCACGATCAAGGCAACTCTTATAAAGGAAAACATTTAATTGAGGCTGGCTTACAGGTTCAGAGGTTTAGTCCGTTGTAGTCATGGCAGGAAGCATGGCAGCATGCATAGACATGGCGCTGGAGAAGGAGCTGAGAGTTCTACATCTTGATCAGCAGTCAGTAGAAGGAGACTGCCTTCCACACTGGGCATAGTTTGAGCATAGGAGACCTCAAAGCCCACCCCTACAGTGCCACACTTCCTCCAACAAGGCCACGTCTCCTAATACTTCCACTCGCTATGGGCCAATCATTCACTCTACTCAGGCCATTCCTGTTCAAACCGCCACAATCTCCGTTCTCTTAATTTGTATCTTTCTGTGTTTCCAGTCATTAATCTGTCATCCTCAACCTTATCCTTGTCTGAATCTGGATTTCTGGGCAGCTGAGAGGTTTTTAGGTTGGCCTGCTTTCCAGTTTATCTCGCTTGCTTCTCCAACCTAGTTAGTTCAAGCCCAGTGCTCAGTATCTACATAGTTCTTTTCTGTTTTGTGTCCCTGCCCTGCTGGATGCTCTTGGCTTTCAAGGCTTCCAGGATGACGCTGAGACTCCTGACTGTGGCCCTGCTCTTGCCTGCAGCCCCGCATCTCACTGCTCGGCGTCTCTGCTCACGTTGTCTCACCATGTCAGGGTCTCAGTACCGCAGGCCTCCTTTCCCTCTGGCTTCCTCTCTCTCTCTTCCTCTGCTAACCAACTTCCCTGTGACCCATTGGACCGTGCACAGGCTGTCCTTTGTTACACGCTTTTAAATTTTATTAGTTCTTTGAGAGTTTTGTACATGTTTTGATTATATCACCCCTCTCAACTTTTCCAAGATCCCTTGCCTCCATATCCGCCTGACTGTGTACCTTTTTTCCTGTAACCTTTCAAGGCCAAGTTGTGCTGCCCCAGATGTTTTAGGATGTGTGGTCTTCCACTGGAGCGTGATCCAAGCAAGTACCAGGGACTACACTCTTGGAGAAAACTGACTCTTCCTTCCCCAGCAGCTGACAATTGTCAATCACTCTAACACCAAGGGTGGAATTGTGTGACCAGCTACCCTCTCCATGCTGAGATGAGAGCTGGATTGGGCTTGCACGAGTTTAGTATGTGTTGTCACAACTGGTGTGAGTTCATACCCACAACTGCCCTGAATTGTCCTTGTAGTCATCCATCACCTCTGTTTCTTACCCTATTTCCTCTGCCTTTTCCTCAGTGACCCCCTGAACCTGGACAGTGGGTAGTGTATATGTGTGTGTGTGTGTGTGTGTGTGTGTGTGTGTGTGTGTGTGTACCATTTAAGTATTATGCAGTTTCTTTTTTCTCTGCACCTGGACCAGTTGTGGTTCTATATGGTAATCACCATCTACTGCAAATAGAAGCTTCTTAGATGAAAAGTGAAAGATACATTGATCTATGGGTATAACGCTAAGTCGTTAGGAATTGGTTTAATACAGTGTTCGTTTAGCAGCATAATAGTAGTAGGCTCACCTCTGGGGCTTATGACCTGCCTATCCATAGATTCTTGATCCAAAAAAATGGTATAGGCATTGGTTTCATTTTGTGAAGCAGGACTTAAGTCTACGAGAACGTGGTTGGTTACCTGCAAGATGTTCATGCTGCCATTGCACCTGTGGAAATGCCTTGCCCAGCCGTTGTTGTAGCTTGCCGAGTTTACAGCTGTGTCCCTCTAGCCACATCTGTCCTCCCTGTCCCCCTGTCTGTGACACGCTTGCCACGGTACTTTGCTTGTGGCTGGTTGTAACTAGGGCAATGTTCTCCAAACTCCTTAAGTGATTCTACAGTGTTCGTCATCATCTTATCCCTCATCTCTGGTTGCAATGACGTGACACCCCTCTTCCTTCCAGTGGCCTTGCTCAATCATAAGTTTCCCTCCACTTGACTCCAAGGAGACCTATCTAATGTCCCCATTGGCACTGTGCTCTAATTACCACGAGCATCTGTGTCATTTGATCATAAATAATTAAATAATGAAAGTAGTAAGATGCATATTTAGAGAAAAAAAAGGTTCATGAGAAAGAAAAGCCCCCATCTGGCTAGTGATAAGTAATGCCTAGCATGTGTAATGTAAAAAAATATGGGGTTTGTTGACCTTTGTGGACTAAATTGATGGCTACCTTTTTCTTTTTGATTCACTTCCTCCTAATATTTCACTCTACTATTTTTTAAAAACGTCTTATGAGTGTACTGCGTATACTTTATAAAATTCTACTTTTTAGATTTTTGACAAATTTAAAAACATGTATGTGTAGGAGGATTTTGCTTTCATGTGTTTCTGTGCACTGTGTGCATGCAATACCCAAAGAGGCCAGGAGAGGGCATCACATCCTCTAGGACTGCAGTTGAAGATGGTTGTGAACCACCGTGTGGGTGCTGGAAATTGAACCTGGGTCCTCTGGAGGAGCAGCTAGTGATCTTACTTGCTGAACCACCCCTTCAGCCCTTGAAATTCTACTTAAAAAATAACTACTAATACAGCAAGTGTTTGCTCAAGTTTTATAAACAGAACTTGTAATATCTCTTTGGTGTTTTCTTTTATCCAAAAGGCTGAGAAGTAACATTTTCTTTTTTAATTCTTAACTATGTTATTGCGTGTATACGTGTTGTGCGCCTGTGTGTGCACACATGTGTCTGTGCGTGCATACGTGGACGTCACAGAATGTGCATGGTGGGCCACAGATATCTTTCAGGAGTTGATTTTCCCCTTAATATTGAGGGCTTGGGGGACTGAACTCAGTTTGTCAGGTTCTGTGGCAAATGCATTTACCCTCTGAGCTTTCTCTATGACCCACCTGGTTGATGCTTTCAGTGTAAACTCTTACCATAATTCTACGTATTTCGTTGAGAAGGTCTTTATGTGGTGAGTACATTGCGTGCTGGGGTCACAGTGCTGAATAACACAGATATTGAACTAGAGATCATTTCAGTCGGGTGTACACATAAAGTAGACAAAGTATCATATTTTGGATATTGGATTGTTCCCAAACGTTTAATGTGTGAGTCTTGACATACAGTGTCAGAATGCTCCCCGTATTTTACATATTAGGCATTGTAACAATCAACCCTTCCACTAGTGTAGTGGCTGCAAGGAAAATCTAGGACCTCTTGGAGTTAGCATTTAGCACTGTCTGGTCTACCTCAGTTGTGGGGTGGGTGGGGATGGGGATGACACCATACGGAATCCCTGTCACATTTGGGATCTGTATAGTCCAACATGGTGCCATTAGTTATGCCCGCTTACCCTGAGCAATGTGACCAGCCTGAGCTGAGGAACGAAGTGAGTGTAAAATCCATACCGACTGGATCTCAATAATGTGTTGTTTTTTTAAGTGTGCAGGATGTTAATAATTTCCTATTGATTGCATTTTGAATTACTGCAGAAGATATACATTTTAATTGTATCCATCTTGTATTACCACGACTATGAGACTATTTGGACCACCTGTGTGGTGTGCACTGTTTCTGTGGGATCTCGCTGTCACACAGGGTCAGGAAATGTGAATTGTGTTTCAGTATGGTGCAGTTAGGATTCCCCTTTTGGACTCATGCCATCACATGCTGGTCCTGTCTTCTGCTTCAGTAAGGCGTCGAAGACTAAGTATATTTCTCTTCCTGAGGGTCATCTCCTGCCCTACAGTAACCTTTGCCTGATTGCCTACCTGTCTTAAAGTTAAAATACAACAGTGGATGGAAATTCTATGGAAATCAGCATGCATATGGCATGCATTACCATTTTACTTTGAATCTGCACTTAAGAATGAATTGAAACCAATACACTAACCTGGATTTAATTCTCAAGTCTGGTCACAGGATTAATGATTTCTTCTCCCAGGCTTTGAGGGTTGTAGGCAGATCCAGGTTTCTAGAATTCCCCCAGCCTCACCTCGGAACAGATCTGATGATGTACATCTTATACAGCTGGAGTGTTTGAATGGGCTGCCCCAGTGTGCTGCTGAATGCTTGCCCGATTCACCATGAGAGATTCATAAATTATCTTGACTGCTTTTCAATCGGCTCACCTAAAGCTGCCCCCAGAGTCATGCACAGGCACAGTGTCATTCATTTTGCCAGGCTACAGTCCACATGCACTAGGTTCTGGCTGATTTACTCCAAGACTCCCCATAGAGTCATAAGCAAACCTAGTGCACTTGGACTCTAGCCTGGGCAGAGCGGTCACTGGAGTCCTTGGTTTACTGGTAGTTGACAACTCCCAGAAAAGACACAGCAAAGTGGTCATCATAGGATGGACATAGCCCATGCTGTGTAGGTATGGACTCTCATCATGGGTAGCTTTAGTAACCATCACCATCACATATGTGCACACATAGACACACACACACACACACACTTTCTTTAGTCTTTTTGAGACAAAGATTCACTGTGCAGCCCAGGCTAGCTCAAAATCATGATTCTACTGCCTTGCGGCTAGGATTATAGGTGCACAGCATCACACTTGATGAAGCCACTTGGGATGGATCTTCACCGGACTTGACTATGCAATCAAGATCCTCAGTGGATTCCAGTCTGCTTCCAAAGAGACCAGATTCAATAGTGGCTTGTGAATGTGTTTACATGGCAAGTATAACCTTTTACTCTGTTTCCCCGTTCACTTCTACCAATTGAAATCCTGTGTGGTTTCCTTCAAGACTTAGTTCATCTGTGAGACGCTGACTTTACACATCTTCTCTGAATGGCTACTCCACAGGCTTTCACAGTTTATTGTCATACTGGCTGGCTTTGTGTGTCAACTTGACACAAGCTGGAGTTATCACAGAGAAAGGCGCCTCCCTTGAGGAAATGCCTCCATGAGATCCAGCTGTAAGGCATTTTCTCAATTAGTGATCAAGAGGGGAGGGCCCATTGTGGGTGGTGCCATCCCTGAGCTGGTAGTCTTGGGTTCTATAAGAAAAAAAGCTGAGCAAGCCAGGGGAAGCAAGCCAGTAAGCAACATCCCTCCATGGCTTCTGCATCAGCTTCTGCTCCCTGACCTGCTTGAGTTCCAGTCCTGACTTCCTTTGGTGATGGATAGCGATGGGGAAAGTGTAAGCTGAATAAACCCTTTCCTCCCCAACTTGCTTCTTGGTCATGATGTTTGTGCAGGAGTAGGAAACCATGACTAAGACTATTGTAATCTATTGTAAAATAGTTCACTGTAAGTCAGCTGCAGAGAAGTTCCTGGATGGCAGTGGCCCCCTCATGGACCCTGCCTTAGGCTGCATGACTACCAGCCACTTACTAGGTACCTGTGTCTTTGAGCAAACACTTTCCTGGGATTTTTCTTTTCTCCAGTCTCTCCAGTTAGTCTAAATTGGACAGCTAAGATAAACATATGCTATAATACTGATGAGAAAGAACAAGGAGGAAAGTCAAGGGACTTCTGTGACTCAGAGAGGCAGCCGTTGCCACTAGCCTTGGAAAGCAGAGAGTACTAGCATGTGGTGATTTCATCTGCAGCCTTGACCAACAGGGCAGAAGCTGCAGGCGGTCTGGTCACCTGCATCATCATTTCAGAGCTCTGCTATTGGTTGGGACCTATATCCAAGATTTTCTTATCTGCAATGTGAAAACCCCCATTTTCCCCATCAGAAATGACTTCTTTAGAGACACAAACAGTTAGTGATGGTGTAAATTATATTTCCCCCTTTGTGCTGAGTACACTAGCTAGCAATTTAGAGGTCATGAAAACACCAAAGGACAATACAGCCTGTAGGTAGAGTTTTGACATTCTCATCAAAGGAATTACGGACTTGCCATTGTTAATGTTTTTACTTTCAAAGACAATAAAATAGGATAGTGCCTTGATTTTAGATTTATTTTTTTCATCAATCTGTCAGTCAACCATCAGACAACAACTGTATAGTAAACATGAATATAAAATGTAAGGAAAACTGTAATTCCAATAATAGCTGAGCACTTATTCTATCTAAAGCCTTGCAATTAACAAAAAGTGACTGTCTAATTTGCACCTAGTGTTTAAATAACGTAGGAAGTAGGAGCTGAAGCACTGACTCCCTGGTTGAGAGCAGTCAATGCTCTTCTGGATGATCAAGTTTGGTTCCTAGCACTGGAGTGTGAGGCCACAACCATTTGTCACACCAGTGTTGGGGAATCTGGCGCTTTCTTCTGGCCTCTGAGCATCTGTGTGCACGTGCATGCACACAGACATGAAAATTAATAAGTCTGAAAAATAAAAGGCTAGAAAGGATTTTAAAAAGATGTCAAAGGCAATTAGAAATGTGATTGGAATTTTAAAGTATATGGGAATTAAGCTGGATTTGTTGAAACAAAGATAAATATAGCAGTGTCCCTTCACAAGCACTTCATACAATGTGCTGAAAGAAATGTATTGATTTATTAGACTAGTAGGTGAATAAGTATGAAAGAAGGGATACAAGAGCAGTACCTGGCAACAAGCTGTGGTGTCAGTACTCAGACAGCAGAGGCGGGTGGATCTTGTGGTGAGTTTGAGGCCAGCCAGGGCTACATAGTGAGACCCTGTCTAAGAAAAACAAAAACAAGCAAAGAACAACAGCAACAAAGCAACCCTTGCAGGTCAGAGGCACTGGTGGGGGGGAGGGTTGGTGGCTCAGTGCTTAAGAGCACACTCTGCTCTTTCAGAGGACCCAGGTTCAGTTCCCAGCACACACACACACACACACACACACACACACACACACACACACACTAGGCAGCTTCCAGCTAGCTGACTGTAACTTCAGTTCCGAAGGATCTGACACCATGTTCTGGACTGTGCTGGCATCCACGTGCATACAATGCTTGCTTAGACAATCAGAGCCTTTTTTTTTTTTTTAAGTAAAAGAGAAGTCATGAAAAGGGGAGGGGCTTTGGTCACCTCTCTAGCTCTGTCCTCTGCAGCACACACCACTGAGCTTCTAAGCTTGGGCAGGTTCTGCTCCTGGTCATTGCTATGATTGATGATCATTCCATCATACTGGCATCTCCAAATTGCTGGGGTCTTCTCCCGTACCTGGGCTGCACTTTCAGCAAGAGCCTCTCATAGGTTCTCTTCATGGTGCCAGGGTTCAACCTCTCCACATGACTCCTTCAGTCTGGGCCTTCAACTGCTGTTGTTGCTGCCCCTTCACCAATGGCCTCTCCTCTCCTCTCACAGTGCCAGGCTTCAGCTGTGTGGCATGACCCCTTCATGCCTCCCAAACCAGTACCATCTGGGTGATTCTTACACCACGAAATTCAGCTGCGAGCACAAATGGTCCAACCCTGGCTGTCTCTGGAACATAAAGCCTGTGTGCTGGCTCCGAGGAAACACGTCCCGGAAGAGTTCACCTCGCTCATGCTGATCTGTTGTTGATCAAGGTTGATTCTCCAACCCCAGCTAACCAGCATCCATTGTCCCAAGAAAACAAAGGTTTTATGCCAGTGGTTCTGGTCTCTCCTTAGTCACAGTTGTTTCTTTAGCTTCAGCTGACCAGACACCACAGATTTTTCACATCAATGGTCTAATGGAGTCATTGCTTCTCTCTGAAACATCACAAGCCAGACTTTCATCGTCTGCAATTTCCACAACACTCTTTATTTCTAAAGTCATACGAAGCAGCCTACTTGAGCTCTCAACATTCCAGAGTCCTTCCACAGTCCTCCCACTCTTGGCACCCCATTCTTGGTACCAATTTCTGCCTTAGTTAGCAACAGTATTGCCGCGATGAGACACCATGACCAAAAGAGAGTTGGGAAAGAACAGGACTGTTTGTCTTATGCTTCAGCATCACTGTTCATCAACAAAAGAAGTCAGGACAGAAACTCAAGCAGCAGAAACCTGGAGGCAGGAGCTGGTGAAGATGCAGAGGCCATGGAGGAGTATGTTGCTCACACTGCCTTGCTCAGCCTTCTTCCTTATAGAACCCATGACCACCAAACCAGGGATGGCACCACCCACAATGGGCGGGGTCCTCTCTCATCAATCTCAACTTAAGAAAATGTACTACAGGCTTGCCTACAGCTGGATTTCACAGGGGCATTTTCTTAATTGGGGTCCTTGTTCTCAGGTGACTTTAGCTTGTGTCGACACAAAACTATCTAATTCAGGAAGCAAGCTGATGGTATGGTTCTGCTGAAAGCCTGCGGTAGCTCAAGCAGTGTCTTGGAACCATGCTTGTTTTGACTAAGAGAGCTAGCACGGTACTGGAAACCCCAAGGCAATTCCAGGTAAAGCCTGGCTCCGGTGTGGTGGCAGGGGACATGGATGTCTGTGTACTTTATATCTTCTGTTTTCCCTTAGTACTGAATAGTTTAAAACTGTTATTGGTCTGACAATGGTGCCCAGCAGATAATGGCACTTTCTGCCAACCTGATGACCTAACTTTGATCCCTTGATTCCAAATAGTAGAGAGGAGAGATTTGTACAGTTGTCCTCTGACTCAGCTGCCCTCTAATTTCTGTGTGTGCAACCCAGTGTGCGTGCACACAGAGACACACAGACACACACACACACACACACACACACATACACACACATGCATGCATGCACACAGACACAAAATAAAATAGAATAAAATAAAATAAAATACAAATGTAAAAGGAAAAATTATTGGTACTTTTTAAAGGACAAAAAAAAAAACTAGACAAACAGAAAACAATATTTCTCGTATGCTAGACAACACGCAGCAATGCCCAGGGTGAGGAAATCAGAGGCGAGCCCCACGATGTCTTCATTTTTCCAGTTAGAACAGTGGTTCTCAACCTTTGGGCCGCCACCCCTTTGGGAATCTAAGGACCCTTATGCAGGGATTCCCAAGACCATTGGAAGACATAGATATTTACATTGTGATTCCCAACAGTAGCAAAATTACCATTACGAAGTATCGATGCAAATAATTTTATGGTTGGGGGTCACCACAACAGGTCCTCCTTACTTCATCATGGCCAGATGCAGGTAACTCTTGAAAAACATGAAGAAGGTTAAAGAATCTGGCATACAGGATGCCATTATTCAGATACTCTGATTGTCTGGAACCAGGGTAGGGACTGAAACAGACAGGGTTGTCGTTGCTACTGGCCTTGAATGGGACGTTTTTTTGGATTAAGACCTACATAGCACACCCCACCCCACCTGGGATTGGGCAGGTGTACACCAAGCTACTGGTGACTTCCATCCTGTGGCGTCGACCTTGTGACTTTGAGATTACGATCCAGGGACTCAAGTCGATGGTCAGGAGATGGACAGGAAGTGGGGATGAGAAGTCACTAACCCTTCTTATCTCTGGCTGGAAATCCAGGCTTCTCCTGTGTGTCATCCTGAAGCACAGGCAGCAGCTGGGATCCCCACACATGAAAGCTCCAACTTCCATAGTCTGCCGGCAGAGTGACATGGGAGACTTGGAAGAATACTTGAACCCCCACCCAAAGCAGCCAGAAATGTGAAAAGTCACACTGAGGTTTTGTCATCAATAGTCCTTCTGTGTCCTTACATATGGACTGATAAAACCGGATTCTTTGTGTTATGTGACTCGAAGCATCGCTTCAATATTTGGTCGTTAACGTTCTATCACTGCCTGGCTGCCAAGCCTTCTAAGAAGCAACGCCAAGCCAAACTAAACCAAACCAACAATAAAAACCCCGCCAACCCCTTGTCTTCTGTACTGATTCAGGAAATATAGCACCCACCCTCCTTTATTCCTCTGTTTCTTTCTCATCCTTATTTTGTCTGTCTGGCTGGCTCCTTTAATTTTTGCTGCACCTCCAGAGGCAAGAAAACTGATATTCTTTGAATCTTAAAACCAGGGCTTAGAATCAAAAGGAAAGAAGAAGGAAGAAAAGGGAGAAGGAAGAAGGAGGGGAGGAATGGAGGAAGGAGGGAGGGGGAGGAGGGAGGGGGAGGAGGGAGGGGGAGGAGGGAGGAGGCAGCTTTGAGAAGAATGTCAACACAATGCTGGCTTGGTTTCCTGTTTGTGCCACGCCCTGGAACCTCCAGCCCACCTCAGGAGAAATGCTTGCTATGAGACCAGCCTGAGGGGAGGGGAAGAGCTTCTCTGTGACGACATGGTGACAGCAGCCATCATGGTAGAAATAGAATTATGTCCCCGAAATGGGGGTGAATATGAACACCCAACCTAAGAGAAAATGCTTTTAGCATAAATATAACTACATTTATATTAAAATCTAAGGGCATAGCTTCCTTCTATGTGCCTGAACCTTGCCCTGCCCCTCCATGCCTCCCCATAATTGCTTATCTATGTAATGATTTTGACACTAAAGTCATGATATAACTCCAGTTTGTTGTTCAGGTTTTGAAAGTCAGACTGACATACAACACAATGCAAACCTTGTCTGTTTTTGACACATTTCTCTGAGTTGCTGGAAACTTGTTTGGTTTTGCTTCACTCTGCGTTCAAGAAAAGTGTGGCCACATCAGAGCTACCGTGTGCATCTGTCCAAGGCTGCCCACCATTGAGCTGTGCGTGTTTTCTTTCTCTTGCTTTTGGAAGCTCATAGCTAACCCTCTTGGGTCCTCTATCAGTCCTCTTCCTGTGCCCAGAGTCCCCAAGGCCCATGGCCACTAGGACCAGTGCTCGCCAGACTCCCCACTGAACCTCAGACTTGCCCGTTGCTCTTAGCCTTCACTCTGATCTTGGCAGGGGCTGGAATTGACTGTCACCGGCCTGGGGGAGAGTTTCCGGAGCCAGCAGCATCCTCTGCAGCTTCTCTGCCCTTCCAGTTTGTGCTTGTTTTGCTACCTCAGGGGCCTGGTATTCTGAAGTGTGTGCACACAGCAACAAGAGAGATCTTTCTTTAATAAGTGTGATGGATGAAGCCGCCCTGTGTTGTCAAGTGTCTGTCTCATTCCTACCAGAATGACAGATGTTCTTGCGTTATGTAAGTCCCCGTGCCCACAAACAGACTGTTCTCTGAAAATGTGTACCTGCAGCCTCGGAGGGGGTCAATAAAAAGCTGTCGCCAAAGGTGATTCAGCATTTCATGGGCCTAGATCTTTCTGCCTCTCCATCAGCCCCCTACTCCATCACGCAGGGTGATGTGCCTTGGAGTCCATCATTTTTATCTGCCTTTTACAGAATAATAAGAGTTAATTATACATTATTATAGGCACTGTCCTCAAACCCTCATATAGATCATGCCACTTAATCCTCACAACTCTCCTGAGGGAAGGTGCGAAGGTGCCATGTTAGCTCAAGCTCCAGAGAAGAAAATGCAGGCTTGGGGAGTCCTGTATAAAAACAGAGTTAGGGTGGCTGGTGAGATGGCTCAGTGGTTAAGAGCACTGACTGCTCTTCCAAAGGTCCTGAGTTCAATTCTCAGCAACCACATGGTGGTTCACAACATCTGCAATGTGATCTGATGCCCTCTTCTGGTGTGTCTGAAGACAGCTACAGTGTACTCACATACATAAAATAACCAAATCTTTTAAACACACACACACACACACACACACACACACACACACACACACACACACAGAGTTAGGAAGCAGGATGAAGGATTACAACATCAGAGGTCTGACTCGGAACCTTCAGCGGAACCACTCTGCACCAAGCTCTAAGTGTGCAAAGAACTCAAATACCAGGCCCTCTCTCAAAGGCCCTTCTATACTGTCAAAAACAAAACAAAACAAAACAAAAAAAGCAAAAACGTAAAAAACAGAAGCCACAAGCCAGGCATTGTGACTCACACTCAGCCCTCAGGAGGCAGAGGAAAGTAGGCCTCTGTTACCTCAGAACCAGCCTGATCTATACAGTGAGAGCCTGTCTATAAAGAAGGAAGGAAGGA
Organism: Mus pahari; assembly: GCF_900095145.1. NCBI lineage: Eukaryota > Metazoa > Chordata > Mammalia > Rodentia > Muridae > Mus > Mus pahari. Next base: position 67,000,541 of record NC_034602.1, read on the forward strand.
AGGAAGGAAGGAAGGAAGGAAGGAAGGAAGGAAGGAAGGAAGGAAGGAAGGAAGGAAGGAAGTCTGGGGAGATTAAAATGCTTGCTGAAAGACCTGAGTTCAGGTCCCTAGCACCGGTGTAAAGCCCCTCTGATGGTGGCATGCCCCCGTAATCACAGAAGCTCGAGGATTCACACAGCTTGCTTGCTAACCAGGCTAGTCTAGATGGCCAGCCTCAGATTCAGTAAAAGTAATACGGAACATTTCTCTGCTTAAAAAAATATGTTTGTGTATTGTCTTAGGATTTAGCGTCACTCATATCGAGGGCATAGGCAGAACGTAGCCATGGTTTCTGGCACCATATGGATTATTTCTCAACCCCTGTACTGCTTGCCATACACCATGATGGTTTGTCTATTTCAAGGAATAGGCACCTACACTATATTATCTAATGAGCAGATAGGTAATTTGTTGTATTAATTGATTATATTTAAAATTGAGCAGATGGGTTATTGTGCCTTAATTTAGCTGCTTCTTCAGTTGTCACATTCTCCATATTTATTAATTGATTGATTTATGAAATATTACCATAGGGCTTATACTAGTATTTTCCATTGTTGGGACCACAGTACCCAATAGAAACAACTTAAAGGGACAAAGTTTATCTTGGTTTTGTTGTGGGAAAGGCACGGTGAGGAAGCTGATCATGAACATTGGAATGAATAGGGGAAGGTTCTCATCTTACTGTAGACCAGGAGGCAGAGGTGAACAGAGAGCCGGGGCCAGGGTTGACCTTCAACGACACCCCAAGTGGCTTGTGGCACCAGCTAGGCTCCACCTCCCAAGATTTCCAGAACCGACCCGCCCACCAAGAAAAACCCCGGCACCACTGAGATAGTTAATAGTCAAGTTGGCAAGATCTAGAATTCCCTATGAGACAAGCCTTTGGGTTTTCCTAGGAAAGATGACCTAGCTTAGGTTAGCCTCTGAACATGACTGCTGAGGGTTATCTAGGTTCCACTGAGATGCAAAGACCCCCCAAGTATGGGCAGCACTTGATATCCTATGGGCTGTGGTCCTTAACTGAGTCAGTTAGAAAGCTGACCACAAATGTTCATCTCTCTCTGCAACCTGACTCTGGCTTCAGTGTGACCAACTCCCTTGGGTTCTTGCCACCACTTTTACTTCCTGGCCATGGTGGACTTTACCCTGGACCTGTAAACCAAAAATAAACCCTTTGTGATGGTTTGAATAGGTGTAGCCCCCATACACTTGTATGTTTGAATGCTTGGTCCATGGAAGTGGCCCATTAGGAGGTGTAGCCTTGTTAGAATAGGTGTGGCCTTGTTGGAGGAAGTGTATCACAGTGGGGATGGGCTTTGAGGTCTCCAATGCTCAAGCTAATTCCAGTGTGGAATCCAGTCTCCTCCTGGGTGCCTGCAGATCAAGATGTAGAACTCTCAGCTCCTCCTCCAACACCATGTCTGCCTGGATGCTGCCATGCGTCCCACCATGATGATAATGGACTAAACCTCTGAACCTGTAAGCCAGACCCAATTAAATGTTTTTCTTTGTAAGAGTTGCCTTGGTTGCAGTGTCTCTTCCCAGCAATGGAAACCCTAAGACACCCTTCCTTAGCATGTCAAAAGGAGAAATAACTAATATACTCATCAATCAGGGCCAACCATTCAGAACACGAGCCTACTGCGTACAATTCACATTCAAAGCAAAACAGTTGGTTTTTTTTTTTTAACTATCAATCTATTTCCTTATTACCTTTGTGAAATCCTACAGCAGCAGTTCTCAACCTGTGGGTATGCCCCCTTGGGTGGGCCACACATCAGATATCCTGCATATCAGATATCTACGTTATGTTTCATAACAGTAGCAAAATTACACTCATGAAGTAGTGATGAAATAATCTTAAGGTTGTCGGTCACCACAACAAGAGGAACAGTGTGAAAGGGTCACAGCAGCAGGGAGGTTGAGAAGCGCTGTCCCAGAGTTATCAAACCTTCTCCTGGTTTATCTTTTTGTTTTTTTCCCTTTTCCTCCCACACTACACGACTTGGGGGGCTAGGTGACATTAATCTGTTTAAATATAACTGCCTTTACAGGTCTTCCATCTTGTATTCTTGGCTTTGTTTTCTTTTAAAATTCTGAGTGTGGTAGTTGATCTTCATTTTCAGCTTGACAGGACTTAGACTCGCCTGTGAGGTGACCATGATTGTTCTTGGATGTCCCTGTTCTCATGGCTTCAGTTTTGAAATTGCAGCGTTATGTTCCATTTTACTATCTGAAAAAAAAGGAGCTCATTTTCACTGATTTTTGTCTGTATCCATAAAAAAAAAATCCATATTATCGTCCTATTTTGCTATGAGAGATTTAGACATACAGTGTCCAATTCCAGACAATTCCATTGGCTTGTCTGAACTTGAGTTAAATTAAATCTTGAGATTAGTGTGGAAAATTTTCTTCATGCTCTTAAGTTCTATATTTTTGTGCTTAGCATTGGAAAATTAACATTCTCATGAATCAGACTTTTTGCTCATTTCTATAAAACCTAGTAAAATTTCTGGCTACTTCTGGTGCTATGAGAGTAGATAGTGATAATTAGAAATAGCCATCTTTCCTCCCTCACTGCTATGCACAGCTTAGTCCTGGAAACCTGACTGGGGCAACAAAGGAATGAAGAGACAGACAAACAGGTCATGTACAGAGAAGCTGGTGTTGGGTAGCTGGCTTGTGTTAATGGAGGGAGCCAACTGCACAGATGGGAACCTCAGCATGTTCTTGGTACAGAGCTGGTTTATCATGCACAGCACTGGGAGGAAGGGCTAGCGAGTGTCCACAGGGGGTCTCTATAGAGGAGCCTTCTCTGACTCTGGTCAGCCTGGAGGAGGAAGCCGCAGGTAGTCTTTGCACACACTGGTCAGTGTAAATACACAAGGAAGCGTTCACCATGTTTCTGAGCCTCACCCACAGGAAGATTTGTTGAGTTGCCTTGGGTCTGAGACATTGATCCTTGTGCTTCCTCTGCTCTCCACACACTCTCCTTCCCCTCTTCTCACCTCCCCGCCTCCCTTCACATCTTTCCTCATCTTGTCCCTCCCTCCTTCTCTTCGTTTTATCCTCTGGAGGTTGAGCCTGGGGTCTTGGACATGTTAGGTAACCACGCTCTCACTGAGATGCGCCCTAAGTCCTGTGCTTTTTTTTTCCTTCCTGTGTTCCTGCTATAGTACAAAAACGTTCCTTGTCATTTTCACAGGGCCCCCATCCCATTTCTATCTTGTGTCTATTGATCTGTCTTGAAGCACAATGATGCTTTGCACAAAGTTAATAACTTTCCATTCTAAGTTGATTAATGATCCCCGTAATGAATGTTGAAGTCCATCAGGTGACTTTTATCATCTACAAAAGTGAATGTTATGTGTGTTTTATGTTTAGGCTTCCTACCGATATAGCATCCTTGCAGTCCTGAGGTAAATTCATCTTGACCATGATATATATTTTTATTTTAGTAGGGTGATGTATTTGCTTGCTCATACTGCATTGCAGATTTGACATCTGTATTCATGGGTGACGTTGGCCTGCCTACAGCTTCAGTGTATGTTGCCATCTTCGTCGTAGGTTTACATGTGGTGCTTTGCTTACCCTTTAATAAGCTCACGTTAAACGTTTGACACCTGCCTGGAGGGCTGCTGAGTACTAGGACTTCAGTGGTGGACAAGGTGATTCAACTTCGACCATCGTGAACGCGTAAAGGGAGTTAGTCAAACAGGGACCGGAAGCACAGGATTGAAATCCTACTGCAGGGAAAGCACAAGGCACGAATGAGGAGAGAGATCCCTCTCAGATGCAGGAGATAAAGCCTTTCAGAGGAGGTAGCCTTGAAGTGGTGTTGAACCAGGGCTGTCTATTCCAAAGACTCTGCTGGACGGTAGGACTAACAGGAAGCTGGCAGGCGAAGGAGAACATGGGCAAAGGATGACCAATCAGAAATCAGCAGTACCAGGGAGATGTGTGAAGAGGAGGATGGCTGCGTGGAAGTCAGCAGTACCAGGAGATGTGTGAAGAGGAGTTAAGAGATGAGGCTGTTGCTTCCCCGAAAGGGACTTGCAGAGTCTTGTGGACGTGTGCGGAGTGTTTCAGTTTTCTCATGAAGATTAGGAAGAGAACCAGCAAAGGAGCTTAAGCAGGGAAGAGCCTGGTCTCTATTTCTTTATTAGAGGGAGCTCACTCTTTACTAGGAAGGCAAGGCTGGAGCTAGGGCTCTGGTTGAGTTGTGGGAGACAGGAGAAGGTGACAGTGGTCAGTACATGGAGTCTGGGTGGATGCTTGGGAATTAGGAAGTCCTGTGTCCCAGGAAGGCATCGTTGATTTTGACTGACTCTGGAGTGTTTAATCATATTCTTTAGTACTTTTGTATTTTTTTTCCAGCTATTAGACTATTCTGTTTTCTGTTTCTGAGGAATCCTTTGTTTTATGATTTTTTACGAAAGTTGATCTATTCCACACATAGTTTCAAAGTTTTGACGCGTAACTTAACCTTATCCACACGTGTATCAAACCCCATGCCTTAGTCTAATCATCCTGGTTGTCCTGTGTTCCCCCTTCTGCGCTTGCTCTTGGCTCTCTGCATCCAACCCTTCTCCGTGGCATCTTCTTCCAAGAGGAAGGCTGATACGGAAGTTGTTATGCTGGGCTTTACCTTCTGGGATGCTGAGATTGGCTTTCCAGAGTGTTTGTATCATCCATTTCACAGCCCTGCCAGCAGTGTGAGAGCAGACCACAAGGACCACATTCTTCCACATCTCCACAACTCTTGCTACTGTCATCTGTTGCGTAGTCAAATGTGACTCCCTAAAAGCTCATATCGTCAAGTAAAATAGTCTATGATTCCCCATGAGTGTTTGGAGATGGAACCTCACAGGACGTTGAGATTAAACAAGATCATAAAGATGGGCCCTAATCCACTATGACAGTGTTCTTAAAAACAGCAGCATGCACAGGAATAGGAATAAGGCCATATGAAGACAAGCCAAGATGGCGGTCATCTACAAGCCAGTGAGAAAAAGTCTTAGGACAACCAAAGCCTGCTCATGACTTGGTCTTGCACTTCCAGCCTCCACAGCTGTGGCTGACATTTAAGCTACCCAGTCTGTGACATTTTTATAGGGGCGGGCTCAGGAAACCAATACACCATTCTAGTTGGTGTGAAGTGGTATTTCATGCTTTTGATTTGCATTTTCCTAACAGGCAATTGTGTTGCACATCATTTAATATTTATTAGACATTGTCTTTTTCTTTTCCTGTTTTTTTTTTCTTTCTTGTGACTTCATGTTATTTTTATTTTCTGTTTCACCTTGCAGAACTGGGCAGGTTCTGATGTGCAGTTTCAACTGTAGGAATGTTTATCTTTAGACTTTTTTTTTTTTCTCTTTTGCGGTGCTGATGATCAGGCCCAGTGCTTCACGGGTGCTAGGCAAATGCTATAGCTTCACGCGTTGCTCCCACCCTGGCTTCAAATCCTATTCGCTACACTCAAACATGGATTTTCTGTCCATGGCCTGAAGGAAACACTGAGACACGTTACCATCATCTTCCAGTATCCTGCTGCAGGGTTCTTAGCTTCTGCCGGGTCCTGCTCACTGACCTTGCCTCTATTTTCTGTGCACCACACACCTGGTTAACATTAAAGAGGAGAAGCCTAATGCTGTATGGTTCTGTATCTCAGTATGATGAAGGTCTAGGTTTTCAAGAGAAAAGACAAAATTTCTTATCTTCTCAAAACTTAACAGTTTGAGCTTGGTAAACATCAGATAGGGGAGGGAAAAAAAATCAGCTTTTCTTTTCTTTCTTTTTTTTGTTTTTGTTTTTGTTGTTTGTTTGTTTTGTTTTGTTTTGAGACAGGGTTTCTCTGGGTTTTTGTTGTTGTTGTTGTTGTTGTTGTTGTTGTTGTTTTTAAAGCACAGGTTCATAAGTTGCTCTTAAATGTTCTACCTTTGTTTATTTGCAAGTAAAAACCCCGAAAACTGGAAAATAAATGAAATGACACTCGGGTAGAATAAAACGTAGAGAAAGAAACCTAACCCTGAGCTTACAGTGCCTACTGAGTACATGCAAACTGGCTGAGGAGCACCAGACCAAAGCCTGGTTGTTTGAGACCTTTGAGTGTTAGTGGTTAGCTGTAAGCCAGGTAGGCCGTGCCTAAGCGAGTGACCCTTTCACTCTATTCCAGATCACTGTAGTATTTTTGATATAAGTCTATCAGCTTTGGATCTGCCATGAATTTTTCTAGTTCAAATGACTTTTTGAAGACCTTTTTCTTATAACTAAAAACTGAGACTCTACGGGATTGAAAGACTTAAAAAAAAAAAAAAAAAAAAAAAACCGCAGTGCAGTACACATTGGATGGTTCTATTAGAAGTGAGTAACTGTTGGGTTAGTCATCTTTTTAATCCTCATTCTAAAGGGCTGTACCACTGGAGAGATGGCTCAGCAGTTCTGACTGCTCTTCCAAAGGACCTGGGTTCAATTCCCAGCCACCCACATGGCAGCTCACAGACCATCTGTAACTCCAGCTCCAGGGCATTCCACACCCTCACATGGACATATATGCAGGAAAAACAATAATGTAATGAAATAAAAGTAAGTAAATCAAGAGGAAAAAAAAAAAAAGAAGAGTCGATTTCTAAAGGGCTGTACTAAGTACTGTGGGAAAACACAGAGAAACCCTCACACCCCAAATTCTAACGTATTTGGGGAAGCAGTGCTTTGAGAGCCAAGTTTGGCCACTAAATGAGCAAATTCTGGAGATGGGCTAGATGAAAACGTGTTCCCGTTTTTTGGCCATCGGGTTGAATAAGCCTGGTCCCTACTCTTTGGATGTTTGAGAAGGATCAAGTGTGTCTATCTGCCCAATACAGTACCTGGTACACAGTCAGCACTCAAGGCATGTAAACAACTAATTAACAATTCAGTAACTTCTAAATTGCGTATGTAAGATGACGTATGTATCTTAATGAATGACAGAGCTGAGCCCTCATGGAGTGGCTGTAGCAGGAATGTGTGATGTGTACCCTGGATGCCCTAACATCCCGCCATGACTCTCTGCCCCAGCTCCACTGTCTCAGGACCCACTCACCACCCATGCTTGCTGGTGAGTGTGATTTCCGTCCACCCATGATCCTGACTCCTCTGTGGACGACAGGCCTGTTACTTTGTCAGACAGGATCACTTTGCAGATGTGTCTCTTGCCTGTGGTTCAGTTCACGAGAGGCAGTTGAGTTCATCACGGCGTTCTGCTTTGTGTTCTCACTGTGTGTCAGGTGATGGAAGACTGATTCAGCGTACTGCTGACAGTGTTGACCTTGGACACTTGTTGTTCAAGATAGTGACTACTGAGTCTTCCACTGAAATTACTTTTCTTATTTTTGTAATAAATATTTTTGGCTACTGAGTGGCAGTGGCAACTACTACCACTAACAACTTCTTCTTCTTCTTCTTCTTCTTCTTCTTCTTCTTCTTCTTCTTCTTCTTCTTCTTCTTCTTCTTCTTCTTCTTCTTCTTCTTCTTCTTCTTCTCCTT
>NC_034602.1:67008393-67032655 GCF_900095145.1 Mus pahari
CTCCTTTTCTCCTCCTCCTCCTCCTCCTCCTCCTCCTCTTCCTCCTCCTCCCTCTTCTTGTCCTTCTTCCTCTTCTCCACCTCCTCCTCCTTTTCTTCTTTTTTTGGACTCTGTTTAGATAATCCAAATTTTGTGGGCAATAGCCAACACATCATAGTCAGGATGCAGCTGATCATACGCCCTCTCCTCTCCATCACACCTCACCGAGGTGTTGACTTTGGCCACATCAGCATCACAGAGCCTCATCACGGCCTGTGTGGGGCTTGCTGGCCTTGACATCCACAGCAAACACAAGCATGCTGTTATCTTCTGTCTTCCTCATGGCTGGCTCTGTGGTCAGGGGAATTAGATGAAGGCATAGTGCTCACGCTTGTTTCTCCTGGGCGAGCTCTTCAGAGGGACTTCAGCTGCCTCTGGAGGTGGAGTCGTGGGCCACCTGAAGACTGGGGATGTGTGAGGCTCTTCATTCTGTGGCTGTGCCTTCTTGGCTTTCAAGGCCTTCACTCTGGCTTCCGCTTTGGGAGGGCAGGAACTTCCTTCATTGCTTTCAGAACTATCTTCGCTAAAGCTCTTTTCTATTATCTTTTTCTGTTTCTTTATTTTTCACACCACCCTTTCTTTCACAGTACTTCCTTGCTTCTTAGCTTTGACATTGTGCTGTGCCACCTTCCCATGAGAATGTCCTCCTCGCCTAAAGGTGACCATTCCCAAGTTTACCGTTGCCCCGGGCTCCTGGAACTCACAGCCCTGCACGTCTGACTGCACCCCTGACGTTTCGGACTAGTTATCTTACAGGCATCTTAGATTTATTGTTCACAGTAGCATCTCTGCCTTCAGGCTTTACCAGGATCCTCCTCCAGTTCTCTCCCTCTCTCTAGACTGCATCAACGTCTTCTTCCTTCAGGCCAGAAACGTTAGCCTTCCTTCATGGTTTCCCACCACACCCAGCTTCCACCTGCTGGCTCATTCTTTTTTACCCCAGGATGTGCCTCCTATGTTCCCACTTCCTCTTCACACTCTCACCTCTTCTCCCTTTTAGACATTTCCTCTGTCTGCTTTCTCTCTCTCTCTCTCTCTCTCTCTCTCTCTCTCTCTCTCTCTCTCTCTCTCCTTCCATCCCCACATATCTTTGATCACTTGCAGAACAGAGCACACATCACTTCGTTCTTTAAAATCCTTCCATGTCTTCTTATTCCTCTCAGAATAAGATCCAAGACCTCTAAAGCTCCCTGCGGTCTGGGTTTGTTTGCTCTTCAGCTCCATGGTGATTTGAATAGGAAGGAACAGCACAGATTCCTGTGTGTGAATGCTCCGCCATAGGGAGAGGCACTATTAGGAGGTATGGCCTCGTTGGAGAAGTGTGTCACAGTGGAGGTGGGCTTTGAGGTCATATATGTTCAAGCTACACCCAGTGTGGTACACAGTCTCCTTCTACTACCTGCAGATGATGATGTAGAACTCTCAGCTCCTCCTGCATCGTGTCGCCTGGATGCTGTCACACTTCCCACCATGATGGTAACAGACTAAACCTCTGAAATTATAAGCCAGTCCCAATTAAATGTTTTTCTTTATAAGAGTTGCCTTAGTCATGGTGTCTCTACACAGCAATAAAACCCTGAGGAAAACAAACCCCATCTCGAGTTTTTCTTTCACTGAACTGTTGAGAGCAAGAGAAACATCACATTGTTTCACTGAGCAAGGAAAACGCTCTCATCTCTTCCCCATCAGGGCTTTACGTGAGCACATCTCATGCGCTACAGTGTCTGTCGTTCAGGCCGCACCGTGACTGCGCTTCTCAGGTGTCTCTTCGCTGATCGCCTGAGTGCTGCTCCTGCCTTTTATGCACACCTCACTCTTCTGTCTCCAAACACCCCTCTCTCCTGTTTCCCTAGTGTTTCACGTGACAAGACATTGTTATGTGCTGGCTTCCCACTTTGACTCCTCCCACTAGCAGGTGGGATCAGCTCATGACACCAAGAGAAGTTAATGACAGTGGCCGGTACTTAGCACCATTGGGAATGACCACACTGAGAGGAGATACATCCCCTCTGATGTGTTCGGAAAGATTTCCGTGTGACAGTTGATGACTCTCATGAGCTAATTTTCTAAACGCCATTCCCTCCTCACAAAGAGCAGGAAAGAAGAGAATCAGCAAACCTTGTAGTAAACTATGAAGAAATTTGCATTAAGGGATTCCCTTTGAAGTGAGAAACTGCTTGTTTTACTGGACCGTTGAGCTTGGCTAGGGTACATCCTGGTTGCTTAGGAGAAGCTGAGAAGGGTGAATTAGCCCAGCACAGGGGCTCCTTGCTGTCTGGAAAGTTTAGTCAAAGGACCCAGTCGGCAGATGGAGGAGAAAAAAATGGCTCCCTCAATTACATCCACTACGCATCCACGAGGTCTTTGTCACTAGTAGGCCAGCTCTAACCTGTTGTGAGAAATCTATTGTGGAGACGTGCCATTTTTATCTACTGAATTTTTTTTTTTTTTTGAGAAAAATTTTCCAGACTCTCTTTGATTGAAGTCACAATTTGATCCAATAAACAACAACAACAACAACAATAAAACAATAATTTCTGTGTTAGCCAGCTGTTCTGTGTTCAACAGAGCCCCAGTCTCAGGGCTTGCAAGACAAGTTTATTTCTCGCCTACATTCTGTATCTGGGGCAAACTGGCCTCAGACCTATGCCTGAGCTCTGTGTCTTTGTGTTCTGAGATCTAGGCCAGAGGAACGGCCCCTATTTGCTGGGTTGGCGGCTGAGGGGAGACGGAGCCAGAGGAAACGTGCTGGTTCACATGCCGCAGGCCATGCCAGGTCACATGGCCATCCCACTGCACTGGACTGGACATAAATAATCCTCCTGTGAGACTCCATAGACCACAAGGAAGCAGTGGGTGGGCACTGGGATCTTGAGAGAACCTGAGGAACGAGGAAGGAGACTTTTGTGGGACAGTGGTACCTCATTAGCAAGCATTCACTACCTGCCATCTATCTTAAATGCTTTACACTTATTGCTCACTGAAACCCCACAATTATCGTGTCAGGTAGGTAATATTACCACCCCATGTCCCATACTGAGGCCCAAGCCCACACAGAAGTGAATGGCACAGTCAAGCTTCACAATGAGGCTCAGTAGCCCCTGCCTGTCACTCAAGGTGCTGTCGAAAAAGCTTTGTGTGAGCTTTGGGCAAACAATGCCTGTGTGAAAGTTAGTTTTAGCCTGCATTAATAGTTACTCAAACTGAGTGAGTCCTTCTATTGGAGCCTGGGAATGGTGTTTTTAATTATCCTTTGGATTTTTCAACTTTCATCCATAGTTTACTCTCATTGAGCTAAACGCATATTTGCTAGAAGTCACCTAATTCCCTAGGGAATGAGGTTAAGTTCTAGAGGAAGACATGCGCATGCGTGCAGTCTCATCATTCTGCAATAGTTGCCCACAGGGGAAAGCTCCAAATGTGGTTGCTGACACTTAGTGCAAAGAGCCTCTGCACAGATCAAACAGGGATGCCAAATGCCGTTTCTCTGGACTGGCTGTCTTCCTGATGTCTAAGAATGCTCTCTGACGCAGCTGGAGCCTACGACATGGCCAGCGCAGTCTTGAACCCACAGCAGCTGTGGTTAATTGGCTCAATCAACCTTTCATAATGGGGAGAGAGAGAGAGAGAGAGAGAGAGAGAGAGAGAGAGAGAGAGAGAGAGAGAGAGAGAGAGCTCTTTGAGGAACTGTTGGTAGTTAATGGTTGGCCAGGGGAAGAGGAGTTATTTTTAGTGTTGTTGCCACTGATAAACTGTCCAAACCTCGAGAAATAGCTCCCCATCAGTACACATCCCGCAGCCCCAAACCCAGTAGGGGACACACACACACAAGGCGGGTGGGGTTTGAGGAGGGAGGGGGAAGAGGGACTAGCTGGGGGGAAAAAGAGGTTATCAGGAGAAAAATGGGAAGAAGAGAAAACAGTAGGGGTTAAATCTGTTCATGTATGAAACTGTAAAAATAAGAAAAGAGAAATGGGTTGAGAGAGGGAGGGAGGGAGCAAGGGAGGGAGGGAGGGAGGGAGGGAGGGAGGGGAAGAGGGGGTCTGGATCTTTTGGGCTGGCTTTTCTGACAATGAGCTGCCCGCTGGCTCCTCTGTTTCGCTGAAATGGTGCTTTTACCTGGCTGTGTCCTGTCCACTCCAGAATTCCTATAAATAGTCTGTCTATAACTGCCCCCAAAAGAATTAATAAAGATTGTCCACCAGGCCACTGCCTTCTAGAACAAAAGTGAGCACTCCGCATGCTAATCTCAAAGTAGGGAGGCGGGGCATTTGAGCTGCAATCATTTCAGCTTAATTGGCAGCTGTTTTAGGAATGTTTTGTGGAAGATGCTAAATCTCAGGTCTGCAAATTGTCCACTTGATGTTTGTTTTAGGAGGAAATAATGCTTTATCTTCTTTACGGCTAGGCTAGCTGTCATCTCTGTGTTGGTATGTCTGCAGGGAGAGGGGAATGTGTGTCACTGGGTGACAGGCAACCATCATATCCATCGAACTGATGTCACCTGGCTGCCTCTGCCATCAGCAGAGCTCAGAAGGACCTAGCCAGGGAGAGACTCTTTCAGATCCAGTGTTGAGGCCACTCTTCCTAGGCCAGCGTTGCTGTGTGCACTCCAGAAGAACATGAGCGTCCCTCTTGGTCACTTCAGCCTGGAAGAGTTCTTCACAACCAGCCCAAAGCCACTTCTCCCTATGAACACAACTCATCTCTTGATGCAGAAGTGCGGCCATGTTGTAAGCTGCAGACAGCACTTTGGCACTGTAGCATGGGATGGTGTGGAGAAAGGAGCACTCTTCAAGCCCTGTTAATAAAGCCATCTCGAGTAGGAAGGCATGGGGGTTCATGCCTTTAATCCCAGCAACAGGGGGGCAGAAGAAAGTGGATTTCTGAGTTCAAAGCAAGCCTAGTCTACAGAGTGAGTTCCAGGATAGTTAGGGCTATTCGAAGAAACCATGTCAATGAATGAATGAGTGAATGAATGAATGAAAGCATCTTGAGGAAAAGTGACTATTGTCATGGCTGATGAGCAGTTAGTACTGTACTCTTGTATTTTCACCTGTTGCTTGGGAAGGGTCTGTGGGGTTTGAATAGTACCTCCAATAGACTCATAGATTTGAACTCTTTGTCACCAGGGAGTGACACTAGAAGGTGTGGCCTTATTGGAGGAAGTGTGTCGCTGGGGGTGGGCTTTGGGGTTCTCAGGGCTCCAGCCAGACTCTGTGTCTCTCTCTTCCTGCTGCTGCCTTTGTATCCCATGTAGAACTCTCAGCTCCTTCTCCAGCACCATGTCTGCCTGCATGCTGCCATGCTTGCCATGCGTATAATAGACTAAACCTCTGAGACAGTAGGAATCCCCCAGTTAAACGCTTTCCTTTATAAGAGTGGCCTTGGTCATGGTGTCTCTTCACAATAGAATACTGACAAAGACAGGGTCTTTGTGGAAAAACTACACACACTTTTTCTGTGTGTGAGTGAGCTCTCCGACTCCCCTGGTTTTGGTTGTAGCGCCGGCATCCTCTTCAGACCACATACATCTTGCTAGTCGTGATATTTGATAGGACCTAGAGTCTATCCTTGACTTTAAAGAACGTTAAGATATTACTAACAGCTTTCTTTCAATTTTTTCTTTAATAGAAAGTAATATGTATTATTAAAACCATATGCAATGGAAAATCCTACCCTGGCTGTCCTGGAACTCACTGTGTAGACCAGGCTGGCCTCGAACTCAGAAATCCGCCTGCCTCTGCCTCCCGAGTGCTGGGATTAAAGGCGTGCACCACCACTGCCCGGCTCTCCCTAGTTTTTAAAGTGTGAGTGTAAGGATTAGCACTGTAGTGGTGAACAGTTAATCTTCACTGAGCTCCTGTGGGTCACGTGCAGTCTGCACCCATCCAAGACACACACACACACACACACACACAGAGAGAGAGAGAGAGAGAGAGAGAGAGAGAGGGAGGGAGAGGGAGAGAGAGAGAGAGAGAGAGCATGATATTTTTAATATGACTTATTAGCTCAATGGCTGCGAACTTCCTGAAGCTCCCCACGACTAACACACGCTCCCCTCCAGTCTTCCCCCTTAATTAACATCTCTGCTACCTCATCTCTCTGCTCCCCCATCATGGAGATTCTGTCTGTGTCCCCCCCCCCACACACACACACCCTCAGGTCCCTTGCTGGAGCAATCTAAAAGTCCCACCTCTATGTCTCTGCCCAGTTATTGGTTGTACAGCAGTTCTTCATTACCAATCAAAAGTCAGCTGGGGTCAGGGACCCTCAGCGTCAAGAAACATGGCTTCTGGGACCTGAATTAAGACAAAGCATTAGAACCAATCCCCAACATAGCTCCCTTGGGTATTTTTCCTCATTCCCTTTAGGGGATTGAATCCAGAGCCTTGCAGGTGTGAGTCAACGCTCCACCACTAAACTACACCCTCAGCCCTCATTTCTTTTCATATTGGACCTGTCCATCTGTGCAAGACAAAGATGGAGAGAAGATAAAATGTGAGAGATAAGAGGTTTATCCAAGGGTTCTCAATATAGTATGAAAATTACAGAACTGTCATCCATCCTAAATAATATCCGTAGCTTAAAAAAAATGCCGTTAATGTCATCGAAGAAAATAATTACCTGAAATGTGGTTACCCTTCCTGGTAATTTTAAGTCTGGTTCCGAGTCTCAGGTGTGTGTGGATAGCTCAGAGTGGGAGATTTGTTTTTAATCGGGAGATCATTTAATGAAAGTGATTCTGCCAGAAAGGACTGAAATAGCACCTTGCTTTTGCATACATTTACATTTATCTTTAGAAAAGGATAAAATTAGAAGGGACCGTACAGAGGGAGGGCTGTCTTTTGTGGCATGTGGCCAGGGGAAACACAGATTTGGGGACCTAGGATGGTTTTGTTATATGTGACCATCAGAGGAATCGAATCTCAGAAAATGAAGTTTCTTCCTTTTCTATCTGTTTGGTGGCCTGGTTGATTTTGTTTGCTTGTTTGTTTTTCAAGACACGGTCTCTCTCTCTGTAGTGCTGTCTGTCCTGGAACTTGCTCTGTAGACAGACTGGCCTCAAACTCATAGAGATCGGCCTGCCTCTACCTCCCAAGGGCTTGCACAGTCACCCCTGGCAAGTGTCTTCCTTTTTAAACTATTGATACCTGATTTGGGTTCTCGGCTTCTGAGAGCACAAGCCCTTAGCTGGTGTTACTCACCTGACTAGGCAGGGCAGACTCCAAGTAACACTGGGATGAAAAGCAGAATTTTGAATCAAAGATGGGGTAGACTTATTTCTAAATCTGGAGCTTTTAAATTAAATACTTTGAATGCTACTCTTTTATAATCTCCTTTGAAACAAGTAGGTGGCTAAGAGGGCAAGCTAATGCAGATAAAAGATTCTCTTCAGACACATCTAATACAGCTTCACTTTCCAATAAAGATGTGTGTGCCGAAGCCCACCCCCGTCAGTGTGCCATGCTTTTACAATGGTGAGGGCAAGGGAAGGAAAAGAAAAGTGATCAATTCAAGACGCTCCTTACTGAAGAACTCAAAATCCAGTGGCCGGAGAGAAGGTCCAGTGGGTTAAAATGCTTGCTGGAAATCTGAAGACGTGAGTTCGAGCCCTGGGTGGTGGAATTCAAGAACCAACCACTACAGGTTGTCCTGTGACCTCCAAAGTCTTGTGCAATATGTTTGCCCCACCTCCCACAATTAGATAAATGTAATAAAGACATCTTTAGTCCTAGTAATAGTGGATAATTTAGAAGTGGCAGACTGAAGTGCTGTTTAATCTCTTCCGTTGACTGGGGCTCTCTGAGTTAAGGGCAAACTTTCTGTAAAGGGCCAAACCCTTTAGTCTTTGGGGACGACGGCCTAAGCTAAGTAAGTCCTCAGCTCTGCCACCTTGCAGCAGAAGTGGAAGGGAATGCTTTAAAGAGTGGTTGAGGCTGCCTTTCAATAAAACTTTATTTGTAAAGTCAGGCTGGGAGCAAGAGTTGAGCAATGGGTAGTAACTCACCAGCTCTACCCTGTTACGCTGCCATATCGGTGCCTCAAGAGTATCCTTGTCTGCTTCAGGTAGATGAAATAAATAATTTTCCTCCTACAAGAAGCTCCAGGGTGACCAAGAGACCACATGATTGTGGATAAGACATTTGCTCTCAGTCAGCGTTGCCCTTTTAAAGCTATAAGTATTGATAAATATTTATAGTCCCTCTAATACAGTGGAAGATTAATGAGATAGTTCACGTGAAACATTTTGATTTACTCAGATGAACATTATTTTTAATGTTAAATTGATGCTTGCTCTTTAGAAGCCCCAAAGGGAATATGCAAATAAATCAGTCTGATATCCATAAATAGATACAAGCATTAGAAGTTCAAAAGTCAGATCATTTTTTTTTTTTTGTAACCAATCTACCCATTTATTTCCATAGGCATTCTCTTATATGTGGAGGTTAGGGCTGCTCTGCCCCCACCACATCAATCATTAATAAAAAAACGAATGACCCCACAGACTTCCCTACAGGCCAGACTGATGGGGGCATTTTCTCCACTGAGAATCTGTCTTCTCAGATGTCTGTAGGTTGTCTTGTGTTGGTAAATACTAACCAGCACATATATTCTGCTCATGATGAGAAAGAACATGTGGGATTTAGCTTTCTGTGCCTAGCGTATTTGACCTGACACTGGGTCCTAACGTTGAGCCCTATTGTAATAAGTGATGCAATGTCTTTCTTCCTTGAGGCTGAGTGGAATTCTCCTGCACAGCTATCACACATTTGTTGATGGACTCTTAGGTTCCTCTGTAACATGGCTCGTGCGAATAAACTACTGCATATGCAAGCGCAGAAATCTCTTTGCCTAGTGATTTAAAACTTTGAACATCGGAGCTGGAGAGATGGTTCAGTGGTTAGGAGAATTGACGGCTCTCCGAGAGGACCTGGGTTCAATTCCCAGCAACCACAAAGCAGCTCACAACTGTCTCTAATCCTGAGATCTGAACATCCCCACAGACTTACACGCAGGCAAAACACCAATGCACATAAAATAAAAATAAATTCTGTTAGAAAAAGCCTTTGAACATCGATTCAAAAGTGAGATTACTGGATCTAAATGTGACTGTTTTGTCAAGGGGAGAGGAAGAATTTAGTACACTAATTATATAGCTCTGTGTGCTTGTGTACACAAGGGATTCCTGGAAAGATACGGAAGACCCGGATTGGTTGGATCCCAGGATACCTTTTAGATGGAGGGATTTGGGAATATAGAGAGGGTCAGGTACCTTTTCTGCTACTGCCATGGTGCAGGGGATGAGATGGTTTGTACAGAGCCTGCTGTTAGCACTTGAGCAACTGACTGCAAACCAACACATAGAGACAGATAGGATCATTGGGGCTGCAGGCTTTCCTGGTGGATGAATAGATTATTGTCCAGTCTAGTGTCAGGGAGATGCAGTTATTGCCTGAGATGTGCTTGTGAAGAAGCTGTCTTGGTGAAATTGGAGATAAGCCAACTGGCTTATTCTTCTGCAGTTCCTGAAGTGACCATGAGCCATCTGGGGCTAGGTGTGTGTGGATGGATGGTGGGAGTGTATTCCCACTGTTCGAGAGCGGGCTAGTATGGGATTTCTTTTCATAGCTAAACCAGGAGAGATTCTCGACAATATTCTGAAGTCCCAGTATAGGAGAGTCCAGCTGAGGTGAGTCAAAGTGGAGGGAGAGAGCAGAGAACGAGATGGGCTTCTGTTACAGGTTTGGGAGAGGCTGGCTGTCTTTGCTCTGTGTCTGAGGCCTAAGTAATTGTTACCATCTGACTGGGAGCCTTGTGTCAGGGAACCGTGTTCTCAAAGGAAAGGCCCCGGAGGTATTCTCAAAGTTTGCCTCCTCTGCCTGGAAGCCGGTTCTAGATTCTTCGCCAAAGCCTCGGCCTTCGGGCCTGAACCCTAGCTGTGACCTCAAGGCTGTAGTAAGAGGATAGCTGCTTGTTCTCCAGTCAGTCTCCAGTGTCAGTGGGGACATCCACTAAGATGTGCTTGTGAGCACCGACCTTTGAGAAGCTGGGAATAAAGCAGATAGCTCACTCATCTGCAATTCAAGCATCCACAAAGGTATTTATCTGCCGAGCTACTTTACCAAAAACAATGGAGCCGGTTCTGTGGACGATGGTCAGATTCTGTTTGTACTTTCACTGAGCCACAGAACAAAACCCTTCCTCTGTCCTTCGTCGTCCTCTCCCTCCGCCCTCTGTAATGGAGTAGCATCTTGATGCCACCGACACAGGCCCAGAGGACCCTTCCTTCCCTGTCCTGTTCCTGGCACATCACGGGCTTTCTGGTTTGGTTGGAGTGAGTGTTGTAGTCCTGCCCGGTTTGGGTTCTTTGTGGATATTTTACTCATGCTGTTGTTGGGATCATGAGTCACAGGGGCAGTGGGGTGTCAAGTGGATGATCTCAGCAAAACCCAGAAATAAACAAACAAACACTCTACCGTATGAGAAACAATAGGACTGGGACTGGGTGTGTATTTCTATAGAAGAGTATTTGTCTAGCTTCCATAAGGGCATAGTATGGGTTTTACCCCTCCTGCACTGCAAGGGATGGAAAGATGGAGGGGAGGGGAAAGGGAGAGAGAGGAAGAAAAGAGGAAGAGGAAGTGATGTGGGTAGCAGGGAGAGGAGAGGAGCGTGGGGTAGAGACTCATCCTGGATATTCTTGTGTGATAGCAAGGGCATTGATAATTTGTTTAGGGAGTTGGTAAGTGTTGGGTATGGGTACAAGCTTAGAGAGGTAAAGTGGGGTCAGTCTGTAAATCCTGGGATGCCACCCTCAGAAACTTACTGTGTGAGTAACTTAGACATAATCACACGTTTCTTAGAAACAGAGTAACTTATGCAAGCAGGATGCGCTGAATTAATTTGCTGAATCGCAGGGTACTGCAGCCCCGTCAGGCCTGCTTAGACGAGAGCTTGGATCAGGGCGTCGATAGAGATAACAAGTCACAGAAAGTCAAAGAGACAGATAAAATTAAAAACAACCAACGAACAATAAACTCAAACAACCAGACATGGAGAGTCACGGAGAATAATCCTGTCTAAGGGCCGGTATTAGTGCTCGAACGACTACACTGTCTTTATAGCTGGTAAGGAGTAGACAGCCCCTTTGGAGATTTTTCTGTGGAGGAGAGTGTATGGAGGGTTCAGTACAGCTAGGAAGACACAGAGCCAAGGGAAAGAAAGGAAGAAAGTGTCTGGCGACTTCAGATAACAGCATCCTGTACTGTGGAGCTATAGGTAGGAGGGTTGTGAGTGTTCGATGCAAATTGAGCAAGGGTTTTTACTTGGAACTCAGAAGGTGGAAGTGCCTTTTGAAAGTGGAATGTGGGCAGACTGGTGAGCAGTCATTTGGGGAGTTAAGAGAAGAGTGATGAGATGATGGAGCTGGCAGGCATAGATGATGGAGCTGGCAGGCATAGATGATGGAGCTGGCAGGCATAGATGATGGAGCTGGCAAGTCTAGATTGTGAACCTAGCAGACATGGATAACGGAGCTC
The DNA here is from genome assembly GCF_900095145.1 of Mus pahari. Classification (NCBI taxonomy): domain Eukaryota; kingdom Metazoa; phylum Chordata; class Mammalia; order Rodentia; family Muridae; genus Mus; species Mus pahari. The sequence continues at coordinate 67,019,976 of NC_034602.1, forward strand.
ACAGACATAGATGATGGACTTAGCAGACATAGATAATGGAGCTAGCAGGAATAGATGACTTGCCTCTGAAATGTAACGGTGAAAAGAAAACGTGAAATAAAAATAAATGATAGCAGGAGTCTCACAGATTATCCCAGCTGATTAAGATGTGTTTTCTCTGCAAAGGAGAGATAGGAAACCATAGGACAGTGTAGGTGCTCTGAAGTCCCCCTCGGAGCCTCCTCTGATAAGGTGTGTGTGTGTGTGTGTGTGTGTGTGTGTGTGTGTGTGTGTGTTGGGGGTTACCAATGACAATGCTTTTATTTTACTTTTAGCTTTATAGACTTCATATCTAGGCTAAAATAAGAGTCTCCTGACCTGAAGTCCAGACCATTCCTGCTATGCCCTGCTGTCTATAGGGGAGAACAGGGAGGACAGGGAGGACATATCTATTCAGGTCTCGCTGTCCACTGAGAGTCACCAAAACCCACAAGTGTCACCTATTGCTAATGAGAAAGGGGTGAGGGCTAGAGAGCTGCTTCAGCTGTTAAAGGCTAGGCTAATAACCAACACGTCACGAGTGGGCTGAGAGACTGTTTAAAGGGACCACGCTTGCCTATCTGAGGTCCTGCGGAGGGAACCTCATCCCACCTGACCAGAATTCACAGGCCGTGCAGTCTCCGCTCCTGGGCAGAAAGCTCTGAGTAGCTTCCCCGTATCTGTTACACTCTGCTGCCAGGTCACAGGAATCCCGGAGGAGGAAATGAATCCCATAGATGTGGCCGCACGCTGGGCTTCCTGAGTGTCCTGATTCTCCGTGGGGTGGTCCTGTGACACTGGGTTGCACAACCTGCCCTCCATGCCTTCTGGGGGCGGTCTCTTGCAGCCGTCCGGGTCAGAATATTTTGGGTTTTTTTTTTTGTTTTTGTTTTTTGGCCTTGTGCTGTCTGCTAATGTATTGCTTCTTTCTTAGTGACTTTGTGCTCATATTTGGGAAAACTACCCAGATATATTTATTAGTTTCTTTTTTATTAACTTTTTGGTTAGTGTACGAGGTCACGGACTTCACTGCAGCATTATCAAAAAGCTTCGCTCATACCCGTCCATCTTCTTCTTTAGATATAGGTGGTTGATTAGGTTTGATTGTTGGGTACTAGGGACTGACCCGAGTCTCACGTATGCTAGGCAGGTGACCTCCCACTGAGCTATACCCCAGCTCTGTGTGTGTGTGAGTGTGTGTGTGTGTGTGTGTGTGTGTGTAATACATACACACTAAATATCATTTTTATCATTATTGATTTTGAAACAGGGTCTCATTATTACCTAGGCTAATCTTGAACTTCCTCCGGAGTCCAACCTGGCCTCCATCCACATAGCCCTCAGGCGATCTTTCACATCTGCCTCTTCCCAGATGTTCTGCTTGGTTAGGCAGGGAGTGGAGGAACAGGATTTCTGTGTTCTTTCTGGCATCTGGATCACCCCTTTCACCATATCCTTTGTAGCTGGTATTACAGGCCACCGAGTTCAACCAGGACCCCCTTGCCTGGCTTCCATTCTTGAACCACAAACTGTTTTTAAGCATTCTTCTAAACTGCTTCTGCAGGTGTGAGAATAGACGTGAACAGACGTGGGCTTCCAGAAGGTCCCACCAGAGGACATTTGTCATTGCTGCCCTCACAGTAAGTGGGCGTCTAGTTTTGTTCACCTAACACCTTGATGCTTCTCAGGGTGCTTATACTAGGGCGCTTATCTGAGGTTTCCTACGTACTATTTTGCCTAAGTGCCAAAAACTTTAACAAAAAAAGTAGACTTGAAACTTTTAAAACATACATTACTAGTATAGTCAAAATTCATTTGTGAATTTGCCTAAATTATAAAGTGTGTAATAATTCATAAAAATAAAAAAAGATAAATAAAAATATTATTTACAGTCTGGCACACACCTCTAATCCCACCACTCAGAAGGCAGAGGCAGGTGAATCTTTGTGTGTTCAAGGTCACTCTGGTCTACACAGTGAGTTCCAGCCCAGCCAGGGAGACTATCTCAAATATATATATATATATAAGGATATATGAATAGTTGAAATTTAAAGCCAGGTGTGGTGGCACACGCCTTAATCCTAGCACTTGGGTGGCAGAGGCGGGCAGATTTCTGAATTCTGTGCTTGCCTAGTTTACAGAGAGAGTTCCAGGGCAGCCAGGGTTACACAGAGAAACCCTGTCTCAGAAAACAAAAAGAAATAAATAAGGAAAGAAGGAAGGAAGGGAGGGAAGGAGGGAAGGAAGGAAGGAAGGAAGGAAGGAAGGAAGGAAGGAAGGAAGGAAGGAAGGAAGGAAAAAGTAAAAAGAAATTGAAAATTGAAATAATAAATTTGAAATTCATTTCAATTTATATATATATATGTATATATATACATATATATTCAGAATTCCAGTGTCTAAATCACATGATAATGTTGTTTTTAATGCTTTGAGACACTACCCTCCCATTTTCCAAAGCAGCCATACTAATTTCCAAGCCCACAAACAATGCACAAGTGGTCTGCCTTGACACCCTCGGCAGCACTGGCTTTCTGTGCTTGCCGTGGTGGCCATCCTCAGGGCTGTGTGTTGGCGTCTCAGCATGGGTGCTTGCGTTTGCGGAGACTGATGGTGCTACATCCTCCCACAGGTCCACGGTTTGCTTGTCCTCCTTGGGGCACAGTCTATCGAAGTCCCATTTAGAAAATGAGATTGTCTCTTTGTGACACAGTTAGAGGTGTCACAGTGACAGGTCAGATGGACGTCGGCAACACCGAAACGTTCTTGAGGCTGTGTAAGCCAGAGCTGTCGTGTTATCGATGTGCATGCAATGTGGGACAACCACATGGCAAAGATGTCTGGCCATTTCTGAGAGTTAAACACCCATCAACCTAAAACCTGGTGGTTCCACTGCTAGGGTAAGGCATTTCTCCAAGAGAAATCAAAATGCATGTTTGCAAAAAGCTGATTGAGAGATAAAACAGCTTTATCCAAAATTGCCCCGAATGAAAACAAACGTCCAACCACACGAGAAGATACTGTAAATGTGGTATTTTCATGAAAGGAATATTTTTCAGCCATAAAAAAAAAAAAAATCAAAGCGCTGATACACTTAACAGACCTGATGGCTCTCAGAGACGGTGTCCTGGGTGTGTCTGGCCAGACAGACACAGAGCACACTGGGTGTGCCTGATACCCGATGCTTAGGAAGAACTAACTGTGCTCATGGGAATTGACTGTAGTCCGTGAACCAACTGGCAGGGTCATGAGGGAACTTTCTGGAAGTATAGATGTGTTCTGTATTTTCTTGATGGTTCTAAAGTTGGGCCCTTTATCAGAAATGTACCTAAGTGAGCCAGGTATAATGGTGCACATCTTTTATCCCAGTGATCTGGAAATGGAGGCAGGCAGATCTCTGCAAGCTCCAGCCACAGGGGTTCACATAGCAAGTTCCAGGGGAGCCAGAGTCACATGGTGAAACCCTGTTTCCAAACAATAATGTATCAAGTGAGCCACCCTACAGCAGTACTTTTCACTGTATGTAAATCTTACCTCAATTTTGATAAACTGCTATGTTTTTATAACCTCCTATTAATCTTTAATTATTTCAGAATAATTCATTTTAACAGTACTCTGATTTATTTCCATTGGTTGAAAGTTCTTTAGACCTGCTTTACGAACTATCTACATTAATTCCTGTCTGTGCTTGACTTGTACCTTGGAAACATATGTGGTCACAATCTTGCATAGATGGCCAAGAGTTAGTGTATCTGTGACCTTTGTACCCTTACTGAGTTTGCTTTGCCCTCCCCCCTTTTTTGCTTGTATTGTAAGCTGCTAGGTGGTGTGTGTTACAGCCCTTCACAGGCTTTATAAACTGGAATGTGTCAATTATAGCTTCTTTAAAGACTGCATTCTCATCTCTGAATCTCTGAATCATGCCAGAGTTTATCTTCTTGCTGCTGCTGCTGCTGCTGCTTCTTCTTCTTCTTCTTCTTCTTCTTCTTCTTCTTCTTCTTCTTCTTCTTCTTCTTCTTCTTCTTCTTCTTCTTCTTCTTCTTCTTTTCCTCTTCTTCCTTCTTTTCCTCTTCCTCCTCTTCCTCCTTCTCTTCCTCCTCTTCCTCCTTCCTTCCTTTCCTTCCTTTCTTCCTCCTCTATATCCTGGTATTGTCTTACCATTGTTGGTTTGCTTGTTTATTTATTTTGCGTGTATGAGTGTTTGCCTGCTCATGTCTGTGCAAATCTGCATGGGGTGCCCAAAGAATCCAGAAGAGGGCACCAGATCCCTTGGGACCTAAGTTATGGATGGTTGTGAGCCTTGGTGTGGGTACTGGGACTAGAACCAGGTCCTTCGGAGGAGCAGTCGGTGCTCTTGACCACAGAGCCATCTCTCCAGCCCCTTGCTTCTTCATTGCTGACTGAATGCAGCACTTTATGCATAAAACATCCTAGAGACTGTAGATGGTTTCTGTGGGGGGGGGGTTGTTTTGTTGTCTCCCAAAGCCCTTTCCTTTGACTTCTGACAATCACACTGTCAAAGAAACTGGACACCACGGTGACATACGGCTGGTTAAGTGGGTACTTTGGAGGTCTTTGTTTGATCCGTGTGTTTGTTTGTTTGAGTGATTGATTGATTGATTGGCTGATTGCTTTTACCAGCACTCTTTCAGCGGCAGCGGCAACTTCTGAACTATAGTTGTTGTTCCCAGCACCAGGAACTACCAGGAACTCTGTTAACCTGTCCGTGCTGTTTGCTGTGTGGGGTGGTCCCTCACCACAGCTCAGAGAGGCAGAGCGCTTGTGGTGACCTTGCTTTTCCCTCTCTGATCTCTCCTCCATCCTGTGAGACAGACAGTGCCTGGTTCTGAACCGTGTCTGTCCCTGTGCTTCTGAAAAACATGTAGACACTGCTGTGTGTCACGGTTTTTACTCAGGCAGGGCTAGGGTGCATGTCCACAGGAAATGTTAACCTAGTTAAATCTGAATGGAATCCGAGTGAAAAGATTTTCTCCCTCTGGGGAAAGAGACGAACCTGGTCGGCCCCACCCTTCCACTCTCCTGTGGCTCCTCCCGTTGTAGCTCATCTCCCGTGAAGAGGAAATGTGAAAAAAATTGTGTCTAGGAATACCAAAGTCCCAATAGTCATCAGTGTGGTTCTTTTGGTCCCCTTAACAACAGGAAGGTTTTCATAAATACACTTAGAGTCATACAGGGACATGTAGGATATGCAACGAAACGCAGTATTTCCTGGGCCTAATTGAAACTCTGGCAAAGCAAGCAAGAGATGTCCACCTCTTTTTACTGACTTTGGTCAAGAAACAGAAAAGAGAACGGTGCTAATGGCTTCTGAGGCGAGGATGAGAGACACAAAAGGTGCCTTCTGTTCGCTCTTTTCCCCACAGTTCCCAAGAGCTGTGATTCCCAGGCTGTCTCGGAGTTGCACCCTGATTCCTGACGCACATCCCCGAGGTGGGTCCACCTTTCTACAAGAAGAAAAGTTTGGTGGTGAACTATCCGGCAACAATAGGAGTTGTGTCCGTTCATAACAGTAAGTCCTGGGAAGTTGCTTGTGGAGAAGGTCCTGGAGAATGTTTCGTGTGTGTTTGTGTGTGTGTGTGTGTGTGTGTGTGTGTGTTTGTGTGTAAAATGGGCAGGGTGCCTTCACTAAATATGTGTGTTGGTGATCTTTGTCACCCATGACCTTCTGATTCTAGAACAGGTTCCCTGCCCTCCTCCTTAGCAGCTAAGTGAACTTGAACAAGGTGCTGATATTTGTTGAATGTCAGCTCTTTGATTAAACCAACAAACATAGGAGGAGCCTCTGCAAATAGGAGGGTGCATAAAATGTGTGTGTCACTGTTATTTTTATTGGCTTTTTGCTGTTATTCCATTCTGTGCCGGAGGAATTCAGCTTAAACTTCCACATTGCTGTTCATCACCAAAGGAAGTCAGGACTGGAACTCAGATAGGTCAGGAAGCAGGAGCTGATGCAGAGGCCATGGAGGGATGTTACATTACTGGCTTGCTCAGCTTGTTTTCTTACAGAACCAAGACTCCCAGCCTAGGGATAGCACTACCCACAATGGGCTGGGCCCTTCCCCCTTGATCACTAATTGAGAAAAATGCCTTACAGCTGGATCTCATGGAGGCATTTCCTCACCTGAAGCCCCTTTCTCTGTGATAACTCCAGTCTGTGTCAAGTTGACACACAGGACCAGCCAGTACAGATGGGAAGATGTAGTGAGAACGGAGAGCCCCGCCTACCTTCCGTGAGCGCCAGTTTAGCCATTCCTGGGGCACTGCCCAGCAATTTCCTACCAGTCCCATCTTCCCATCCTTCCTTCCTGTGCTTCACTCCCCTTATGCTCTGGCGCATTGCTTTCTGCTTGTAGCTGACTGCTTTGAAGGCATGTCCTGAAGCCTCTATCCCCCTCCCCCTTTCCCCAGCACCAGAGTCAAAAAGAAAAATGGCGCCTCCTCCCCAAGGATCCTTGCTCTCTGCAGCATGCATTTGCTCCCATCCAAAGCTCATGGAAATGACAAGGTTTTGTTGATTTAAGATGGCCTGCCATCATTGTCTGATGCCTTCACCACCACAGAGCCCTGCTCCCTATGGCCAGACTGGCTGGTGGTCCGAGTCTAGGAGACACGGATCTATTTGTTTAATCTATATGGTAACTGTGTATTGTTGTTTTGTAGTTTGGGATAGTGCTAGGGTTCAAACCCAGGGCCTAGTGTATACCAGGCAACCACTGTACCACTGGCCTGTACTGCCAGCCCTTCAGCTGGCGTTGATGAGTAGTTGTCGCTTGGCAACTGCTGGTGACTAGCTGCTACTCTTGAGACTGCCCCAGGGCTGATTAAGAAAGAGAGTCAGGGTTGGGGAGACGGTTCAGAAGGCAAAATGCCCACCTGCCTGTAATACCAGAGCTGAGCTGCAGGCTGGAGACAGAGGCAGGAGGATCCCAGAGACTTCCCGATCAGCCATTGTAACGAACTGATGGGTACCTGGTGCAGTAAGTGACCCTGTTTCTGAAAATAAGATGGGAACCAAAGAGGAAGACACACAAGTTGGACCTCTGCCCCACCCCCACACAGTGAGACACATGAACACATACAGACACACAGGCATACACGCACACATATACTCACACAAACATGTAGTCACACACACTGATACACACACACACACACACACACACACACACACACCAGCATGTGGCCAAATAAATCAGGAGCCACTTGTTTAGATTTTTTTTTTTTTTTTTTNTTTAGATTTTTTTTTTTTTTTTTTTTGTACTGCAAAGTTCTGGCAAGCTCTACACTGGCCCCATCCGTCTGTCTGTCCCTGGAACGGGAATAAAGGTGTTCCCTTATTTCTCAGTGAGTTGATAGTGTTGAGAAGCTATGCATACTTTAGTACATTTTAAATATTCAGATAAGATTCGCTTAACAGGAGGTTACCTGCTCAATCAACTTGTTTGTTTTTTTTTTTTTTTTTAACTTTCTTTTGTTTGTTTGCTACGATTTTTTAAGTTTTTAAGATGGATGTGTTGGTACAAGCCTATACTACCAGCTGACTGGGAAAGTGAGGCAGGAGAACCACAAGTTCAAGGCCAACCTTGGTGATTTAGTGAGACCCTGTCCACCCCCAGAGAGAGAGAGAGAGAGAGAGAAAGGGAGGAAGGGAGGGAGGGAGCGAGGGAGGGAGGGAGGGAGGAAGGAAACAAAGGCACCGGATGTGATGGGGTAGGTGGGCCCACATGGGCCCACATGGTATGTTTGATGCTCTGTGTTCAGTCCCCAATACCATAGCACAATGATGTAAAATAACCCATTTAAAAGTGTTTAAAAGAGAATAAATTCAATGACACATTTAGTACATTCACAGTGCCATAAATTTACCACCTCTGACCCATTCCAAAACATCTCCATCACCTCACATGGAACTCTGTGCCCATTATACAGTCGATCCTCACCCCACCCTCACCCCCACCCCCTGGCAATTGTCTGTCTACTCCCCATCTCTATGGAACTGGAGTCCGGCTGCATGCGACCCAACCCCTTGTGGCTGGTAACAACAACAACAACAACAAGTTGACTTGTAGTTACAAATCATTTTTTAATGACCTCACCCTCCTTTAGGAGCACTAACAGGCTGTGGGCACATCCGTGGTTTCTAATTGAATCCTCCGAGAAAACCGCCTCAGGGAGGCATCCATCTCTGCAATTGTTCAGGAGACCAACAAACAGCAGGAGATTTAGGACGAGATTACTTAATCTGCAAAGGCCTAAGGAGTCAGCTTTACCTTACTTCACCCCGCCATGTGGCCCACTCCCCTCAGCCACCTGCCCCCCAGCCCTTGACTTGGGCTGCCATTGTTCCTGTTGCTTGAACTCTGCTGTATCCCATCATGCCGCTGAACCTGCAATTGATATTTTGGCCGAGGACCCAGAGATTAGATTGCCGGCCTCAGCAACAAAGCCGTGTTCTCTCCCGAGGGGGTTAGAGGACACCAGCTGCCAGGGATGAAAATTTGAGGCATACTTTATACTGTCATCTCCTGGGGACCTCCTTAGGGAAGCAGTTCTTGCTCAGGAAGGGATGGGGGGGGGGGCGACTGAGGAGGCTTGAAATGTGAGTCCCCTCTCCATCTGTCAGGCGTCACCTAAGAAGGCAGCACAGGTGGAGAAGGAGGACACTGTGGCAAACAGAACTCAGTAAATCCTTTTTATTTTTCTGGTGACAACAGAGCCTATGCTCTAAGACTGCAGAGCCAAAGAATTGGGTCGAATCATGCTAGTGACTCAGTTGGTGGAGGTCACCTGTGCATTCTCTCCTCTGAGGCCTCCTGGCAGGTCATTTACAAGGACTCTGGGAGCACAATTAAATACAAGCTCTTGCTGGCTCCTCTCAACCGGAGTTGAATATCTTGTTACCATATTGTGCACGAGAGTGGACTGAGTCCCCAGCTTTCAACCCCAAAGAGTTACTTCCAAGACATCTCAAAATAACACCTGCGGAGTAATGGGATGGCTTTTGTCGTTCCTCTCCTCTTTTCCTCCTATTCTCCCCCCTCTCTCCCTCCCTCCCTCCTTCCCCACCCACCCCCTTTCCATTAGCATGCCTGGGGCTACTCATGCACCAGACATGGCGCCAGGGCTAAGGATATAAATGAGACCCTCCTGTCTAGGGTTTGTGCCGTGCCCTCCTGCTACCTCCCATCTGTCTGCGGCTGCTTGTCCTGCTTCTGCAGGGGCCTGGAAGGAGGGAGCTGTGTACTTGTCTGTCTCTTGTCTGGTAGGAGGCAGCTTGAAAGCCAAGAGTCCCCGCCTGCCTCGGAGCCTGTGAATCTAGCTTGAACAAACACCAAGGGCATTGCCACGTGAACCGAACTTCACCAAACTGAATTCAGATATGTAAACAGATAGCGGGATAAAGTGTGGTTAGCGATATTTGAGAGTGTTTTCTGCACACAATGCAAAGTCGACAGCCCGCCCAGGGTGAAGAGGGGCCTCCCAGGCATGCCATGTGAGCACTCTGGAAAGAGGAGAAGGTGTTTGCCAGACAAACAAGGGGGACCCACAATCAGCAGAGGTCATGCCATAACGAACATGCTTCTTGGGAGGGGACCCCCGACCCTCTCGGCCCTCTCCTTCTTCTGGTGTCACTTGAGAACCCAGCTGTGGGATTGGCTGCTTAAGCCTCAGAAGTTAAAGAGGTTAAAACCAGGGGAGAAAACTATGCCAGCTCCTCACCCTTAAAATGCCACCCATTTTAATCTTTGCCTTATTAAAATAAGTAAAAGTTCACTTCTTTTCCACACTGGCTCGAACTGGCAAGCATTCACATCCCAGGGCCCTTTCAGCATTTGGGCAAACATGCCAAATGCCTCCCACAGAAAAGGCAGGACTCTGCACTTCAGGCTTACAAAGGACAAACAGTAAGAGTTTTGCTCCTAGGGAGACCAAAATGGACCCTGAACGGAAAAAGCTAAAGTCAGCGGGGAGAGGGGTCTCCACTACCATTTCCTATCAAAGGAGAGAGAGAGAGGGAAAAAAAAGCCCAAAACCTTATTTGTATGCAAAGCCACAGAACTGGTGTTAAGTTCTCTGAGATACAGGACTTTCATTCTGAGGTTCAGAGCTCTGGGGGAACAAGGAAGAAGGCTGGAGTATTGAGAATGCTGGGCACGAGCCTCACCAAGTCCTTTCCATGGTGGAAAACAGCCCCAGAGGAACACTGGAGGCAGAACTTCAACTTCACATTCAAGAACTGATGATAGATATGCTTCTTTAATCTGTAACAAGTGTCGGCATTCTGCTAGAGACCCGGATCACAGTTTTGTTATCTAACAAATAAGGATGGGCTTTTTAAAATTAGTTATTGTATTTATTTACATTCCAGACCTTGCCCCGCTCCTAGTCCCTCCTCTCACAGTTTCTTCTTCCCATTTCCCCTCCCCTTTGCCTCTGAGAGGGTTCTCCCCCTCCCCACCCACCCAGGCATCCCCTTTCCCAGGCCCCCCAGGTCTCTGCAGGGTTGGTACATCCTCTCCAACTGAGGCCGGACAAGGTAGTCATAAAGACGAGTTTTTACCAGGACCTAACATACTGCCCCACCTGGGAACCCTGGGCTGTAACTTGAATGGTGCCTGTCACAGAGACAATAGCAACTGTCTGGGCTCCATCCACACACACTGCCCTTCTCTCTGTATCTTCAGCCCAAGGGCTCGGTTGTCCTTAACACATTTGCAAATGGCAGGTCCTCTGACCCTCCCCTCCCAGAAGTGATTCTTTCCTGTGGACTCCCACAGCAGTTCCTGTGGATGTCTCTCTGCACCCCGTCATATGCAGAGCTTCCTCTCTACCTGACTTGTGACTTGGTAAATAGGCCCTCTCTCCTACTAGACAGTGATTTCCTTGAGCCCGTGGCATTTTTCCTGGCGGTCTTTATCACATCCTCTTCCACCATCTTCCACCTCTTCCACCATTATGTGCCACCCTATTGAGCTCAGAAATAAGTGACTGCCTTGGGCGGAGTGGATTTTAGACATTGGTAAATGTACGTGAGCATGTCTGCATTCCTGCCACCATCACGGGTAGCATAGCTGCTTGGTCTGTTGTTTCTCTGAGGCTCCGAGACATTGAGCACACTTCTCGTGGTGTCTGTGTTTGTTCCTAGAGACTGGGAATGACTGGGAAGACACCATGAATTCAGGCAGCAGCAGCCTCCGGGCTGGATACCTGGATGGGATAAAAGAGTTGGGGAGGAATTGTGGCTAGTGTTAGCATTCCCCTCCTCTGTCTTCTCACCCATGTGAAAGCCCCACCACACCAAGCGCTCCCTGCCATACGCTTCTCTCAGGTGGTGGGTACGCAAGGCTAAGGGATTCAGAAGAAAGATTTGAAATATTGTCTTTAAAGTGTCTGTAGTAAAACACCTTGGGGGAATTCGGATGTAAACAGAGTGCAGCCAGGATCCCTTATTTTAACACTTCCCAAATTATAGGCTGGAGACATTGTAAACTGGAGATTCCCAAAAGGATTTATCCATAGAAGCCTCAGTAATTTTGCTGGGAACTTCCATTAGTTTCCTGTTGTAAGACAGTCTTACAAACATACTAGTGGAGGATACACTGTAGCTCTAGTTATCTAAAACAAGCCATCAGGGCTGCTTCCTTCTGGAACCTTCAGTGGAGAATCTCCTACTCCTGGATAGCTTGGGGAGGCTTCCTGCCATCCCTGGTTTGTGGCAGTTTCCTCTTTCTTCAACACCAGCAGCAGTGTCCCACTGAGGCCTCCCCCTCTAGGGACCTGCACAGTCCTCCTGTGAGTGTCACACCCTGCTCTCCCGATTTTAAGACCCCTGTGATTTTGCTGGATTCACCCAGATAATTAAGCCTGACCTTCCAGTCTCAGCATCTCTCATAGTGTCCTATCGGCTGAGCCTCTTTTGCCTTGTAAACTAACATGGTCAGGGATGTTAGGGACTCTCCCTGCCTCATGACGGATGTTGTTCAGCACTATTGCCAGCCCTTAGGGGAATTTCTTAAAGAAGCAACACAGCCACCCTGTATGATGGCGTTCCTCAGGGGAAATGGGCCCTCAGGTGGGAACAAAACAGATTCACATCTGTGATGCACAACAGTGGTGTAAACAATGGAAGCTTTGCCTAGCAATGGTGAAGATGTGAGCGTTTAGGATCCCTACAGGGGACTAGAGAAGTGTCTCAGTAGTTAAGAACACTTGCTGTGGGCTGGAGAGTTGACTCGGAGGTTAAGAGCACCCGCTGCTCTTCCAGAGATCCTGAGTTCAATTCCCAGCAACCACATGGTGGCTCACAACCATCTCTAATGAGATCTGGTGCCCTCTTCTGGCCTATGGGCATATATACACGCAGGTAAAATAATGTATACATTATTATGTAATAAATGAATAAATAAATACAACAAAAACAAAAACCCTTGCTGATCCTGCAGAGAGCATCCAGGTTCCGTTCCAAGCATCCTTATCAGTCAGCTCACAATCATCTGTTAGCTCCAGTTCTAGGGAAATCTTACACCACCTTCTAGCCAATACCATGCACACGATGCACAGACAGCCAGGCAGGCACACACATATACATACATTTTAAAATATTTTTTCAATTCTCTAAAATAAATACCTCCTCCTCCTCC
>NC_034602.1:67032690-67058890 GCF_900095145.1 Mus pahari
CTCCTCCTCCTCTTCCTCCTCCTCCTCCTCCTCCTCCTCTTGTCTTCTGTCCTCATTTTCTGCTTGCTTGCTTTCTTCCTTTCATTGAAACAGGGTCTCATCCTATAGTCTGACCTACTTTCCTCTCTGTGGTGTAGGCCAGCCTAGAATTCAGGGCAAATCCTCCAGCCTTCAGGCCCAAGTGCTGGAATTGCTTGTGTTGTGCTCTACACCTAACTAAGGCCTGTTTTATAGTCTCCTTTCTTGTATGATGATACAGTGCAGTTCATAGACACTCAGGAAGCAGCTGATGTCTTTTGGAGAATCAGTGGGAGATGACATAAAATAATTAGAAATACATACTCATGTGCCACTATGTGAGCTGTGTTACATCCCATCTTTACAAACACTAGAGACACTGTTTGCGGGCTATGGTGACAATAGACTCTACAAAAGGAAATACATAACTGATTTCAGGCCAGTCCAACAAAGGTCATTTGTAAGTCCATCTTGAGGAAATTCTATCCAAAAGCAACATGTACCAGTTGTGGCAATATGAGGGCAAAAACAAAGAAAAGTCATGAAGTTACAAAATATCCAGTTTTTCAATGATGGTGGATTTTTTTTTAAAAAAGACAAAGTGTTCTTATATAGTTGGCTGACCTAGAACTCACTGTGTAAGCTGGCCCCAAACTCACATAGATCTGCCCACCCCTGCTTCACCTGCGCTGGGATTACAGGACTGGGCCACCACACCCTGTCCAATGGTAAGACTATTTCAGCTAAGGAGGCAGCTAAGATGTTAAAATCAAATAAGGAACAGTTAATACCACAGCGTGTACAGAGGCCAGCAAAATAAAAGTAAAACCAATATGTTCCGCTTTCTATGCAGAGTCTTACGTTAACATGAAAACTTCCAGTGTGGTGGTGGCTGGCAAGGAGGTGACCAAATCTTGAGGGCGGGACACTCACAAATGGAGGTAATGTCCTTATAAAAGATTCCCCCAGAGAGCAGGCTAACCCTTTCAGCCACGTGGGGACATACATGGAAGATGCCACCAAGTAAACCAGCAAGGGCCCCTCCCCCTGACACCAGATCTACTGGACCTTGATCTTGGAGTTCTATTCTCCAAAGCTGGAGAAGGAATTTCAGTGTTCAGCCTACACTCTGTGATGTATCCATACAGCATCCTGAATGGCTGGGGATGCATGGGAAGCAGAGACGGTGCTCTGCCAGTGAACCGACCCTGTATGGTAGTTAATTCCTTGATCTGGCCTATTTCACATGGAGAGGTGACATTTATGCTAAGACTATGTTCATTACCATAGCAATAAATCCAGTAGAATTAAAAGAAGCAAGAAGTGGTAAATGAGTTTTAAGGGGAAAGGCTTCTTTTTTTTAATAATAAAATTTCCCTTTTACTTTTATTTTGTGTATGAATGTTTTTGCCTGTATGTGTGTGTACCACAAGAGTGCAGTACCAGAGGAGGACAGAAGAGGACGATGGATGCCCTGGTAACAGAGGAAAAGCATACTTCAAAAATGGGGCTAGTAACAAAAAATGGTAAGGTGTAAGTGAAGTTCTTTAAAGTGTGGCATTAGGGTGCTGAGACAATTTACTATCACTAGCTAAGAAGGCAGGGACCAAAGGAACATGATACTCCCTTACCAAAAGTCGTGAAACAGAAAAGCAAATGCAACTTACCTTTCTGAGAAACAGAACTGAAAATGGAAATGCATTGTGACTGGCAACATAGGAAGACAGAACTTAACTGCTTTTGCCTATTTTCTGTTGCTATAACAAAGTACTCAAAGCCATGGACTTTATAAATGCAAGAAGTTCATTTAGTTCACACTTAGAAGTTCAAGGGCTTGGTGCTGACTCCCCGGCTGAGCCACATCACGATGGATAGATTCGCGCCTGGGACACACGTATGAGAGGGACAGTTGTGGGGAGACAACCCAGAGAGCACAGAAGGGCCAGGCTTGACCGTTTGTTCACTCTCTGGAGAACAAGTAGGGGCTCCATTAGACCTACTATATATAATTCCTTCCTGAGGCACAGTCCGAGTGGCAGGTACATGTGTGTGCATGTGTGTAAGGCCATTTCCAGAGAGAATTAACTGAGGAGGGAAACCCACCCTGAACGTGGGTGATGCCATGCTATAAGCTGGGTGCCAGACAGATAAAATGGGGGAGCGGGAAAAGGAGCTAATGCCAGCACTCCTGTTCTCTGCTCCCCTTCCACAGAGAGGTGGGGAAGCCTAGTGGCTAGCTAGCTCCAGCCACCTCAGGCCAACCCACTCCAGGTTGCCACGCCTTCTGTGACATGATGGAGTGGGTTCCTTTAGAATAGGGACCAAAAGAAAACTTTTACCTTTAAGTTGCTTCAGTCAGATTTTGTCATAGCAAAAAAGGAGAGTAACTACTGTATATTCGAACCATACCTTTGACCTTACTGAGGTTTAAATGTTTCAAAAATTATTTTTTTCCTGTCAGGGAATTTTTTTCTTAATAAACAGTATCTGTAAAAATAAATATCTGCAAATAATTTTGAGTTGCTGAGAAAAATAAATGTAGGAACAATTGAAAATGCTATTGCATGTATTTCATAAACCTGTTCATCTACCCCAAGAAATGCTAATACAAGGAGGTGCACGTTTGGGTATTAGAGATTTTTTTAAAGATTTACGTATTTTCTGTATATGAGTGCCTCTTCTTCATTTCTCTATCTTCATTACAACTTATAGCCAGAAGAGGGCATCAGATCCCATTACAGATTGAACCACCATGTGGTTGCTGGGAATTGAACTCAGGACCTCTAGAAGAGCAGACAGTCTCTTAACCGCTGAGCCATCTCTACAGCCCTGGAGATCTTTCCAATTTTATTTTAAATTAAAATTTCGAGTTATCATACAAACTGCTGAGTTTCCCTGTGGCATCTTTGTGCATATGTATTATTTGACTTTCATCTTATGTGGTCCCATCCCCCCATATTCCTGCCTCCCCACAAGGCCTGCCTCTGCTTTCCTGTTCCACTGCTGCCCATCCCCCCATTTCTTTAATATCTTTCTCCCCGATCATGGTCCCCTTTGAATCTTGACATATAAATATACACGTACAGATAGATACACATGTAGGTTTGCGAACGTATACATATATAGTTTCAAATCTAGTTTCTGCATATTTGAGAAACTGTGCAGTATTTGTCCCAGTCTGGCTTATTCTGATTAACACAATGACTCCCGTCTACATTGTTCTTCCTGCAGACATGGAGATCATTTTGGAACAGAGCCGTTGAAATGCTAAGGGTTTGGACATTTGATTGGCCTACGGCTTCCTCATGCCTGGTTGGTTTAGGGGTTAAGTGGTGTGACTCGGCATAAACATTGATTCAGCTACTAATCAAAAGGAAAGCGGCCCTGCATAAACCCTACCTGTTGTTTTCTGGTCTGAGGAACACAGCAAATGTCTTCTTCCAGACGAGGGTCAGCAATGTGACAGAGGCTGTAATTCACTGGCTGTGTGCTGTTTGTGTGGACGGTGGCAAGCGATAAGAGCGCCAGTGTTTGATCATGGGTGACACTTTGTCTTCTCTGCTCCCGTTCCATTCCATCTGTATGCCTCAGCTCACCAACAGGTAATGACCTGGCGTCCCTGACCAGCAGAGCCAGGGGGGAGGCTGGGGGCACGCACCCCCAATGCTGTGAGTGGGGCCAGCCGCCCAGCCGTTTCTGCAAGCATTGCATTCACACGTTCGCATACTATACTCTTTTTATTTCAGTACCATTTAAAAGCCATGGCCTCGGAGGAAATTAAACTAACAAAGACTGTCCACGGCGAGGCTCTGAGCGCCCGAGTCGCAGGTACGGTACAAAGGGGCTGCTGTGAGTTGCCAGTTGAAGAGACAGGAGTTACCTTTCCCTGTTCTTGTGTTATGAAAATGCCTGGATTTACTTCCCGGTCATCCACACGGTGACCCCTCCCTCGCTGGATGCAGCAGATCACCCAGACATGAACAATGCCAAGCCAGACAACTCAGGAGAAACCCGGCATCCAGCAGAGCTCATTTGTCTCCACTTGGCACTTGGTGCATGTCCTTACAGTTAATCCTATCAATCTGGATTATCTCATTTCCCGTCTCCCAAGTACAAGAGGCAATGAAGTTAGAAAGCCAGAGTGATTGTGGGAACTGGGCATATCACCCTAGTTAGAAATGGTAGCTAGAATGGGAAAGAGGCTTCAAACTTTTTTTTCTAGGCATGGCAAGGCAGAAAGACAACCAAGGTGACTGTACATATCTGTTTCTCCTCAAGACATGGCTCTCCTGTATCTAAGCTCCGTATGAGCTCTGAGACATGAAGTATTCTACTTAAGGTACAATCTAATATGGAGATATGATCACTCAAGATGCTATGGTTTTATTTTGTCTTTCTTCTTAAGGCAGAGTTACTGGGTTATTGGGTAACCCAGCCTACAACCTGCTGGCTACCTACTTCCATCTCCCAAGTGGTAGGATCATAACCATGTGCTACCATGCCAGGCAAACATTTTACAGATAGGGATGGCATTAGTGAGTCTTCCTGTTCGTCAGTGTTAGATAAATTAAAATCACCCCAGTCGTTTGCAGCAAAAAGAGCCTCCCTCTCTCTTGTTTTTATTCGTCGTGCTCAGAGCAGCTTGACTTTAAACTCTGATTTCCATCCATCTTCTTTTCCCCTGGGATAGTCCTTGATAGTTCTCGCAGTGGCTTGGAGCACAGTGGGAGAGTGTGGACTGACCCCGCCTTTCTTGGCAGGACAGAAAGGAGGTGAGAGGGACAGGGAATCCTCGCTGCTTGACTCTCAGTGTGTGGGGTAGCCTTGTCTTGCTTGAACTTTCAACAGCTCGGTTTGTATTTAGAAAGGAAGTAGAAAAATGACTTCTTTAGATGCCACACACACTTCCCTTCTGAAAGGTGACAATCAGACCTGGAGTAAGAGTAGCCAGGGAAGGCACTCTGCATTAGGCTAAGATTGAATGTCTGTCCCTCCCTCTGCCCCTCTCATCCCCGCCTGTGGATATACACCATCTGCAGGGATGCACACCGCCCGCCAAGGGGACTTTACAGTGTCTGAGAAAGCCACGCCCCACTATAATTTTCTGTGACTTAGACGATGAAACTGACCATGTCCCTTGAGACATTCCAGATCCTGTTAGCTCCACCCATGTCCTGCTTGTGTAGGACGATTTTTAAAGGTATTTTGTTGTTCTTGATGATGTGAGTCCCCTACACAGTTCTAATCTTCTCTCATTAGAAATCACAAGGTCTACCGGGCTGTGTGATCATCTCCATAGCTACATAGCTGCATGTCATCTGAAGGCATAAAAGAGTGGGCTTCTCAGGCGTCTGCCTCTCCTATACATCCCTAAAAACCCAGATTTCGTTTGTGGGTTAAAATATCTCTATATAAGCTAGGTGTGGTGGTACAGGCATAAACACCGCTACTCAGGAGACCGACCGAGGCAAGAGGATCCCATGAGCCTAGAGGCCTGTCTAGGGCAGAGAGTGAGGCCTCAGCTGAATTAAAATGTAATTTGTTGCTGTATAGCTTTCCATCCCAGTCCCTTTCACATACAAAGAACTGTGTAGTGCCCAACTCTGGGCTTCTAAAACAAAGAAGAGAGGTTAACCGGAGAAGTACCAGCTTGGCGGTGATCTGGTTACACCCTCAGTATTTCTTCCCACCTGCTCCTTGGAAGGGACAGCATCTGGGATGGAAACAGGAAGAAACAAGGGACCCAGGTGAATACCAGGCCTGCCTCCAGCTGTGTAGTGCTATGGCGAAGCAGAGGAAGAAAAGATTTGTGAGGTTTGTTGTCATTGTTGTAAGTTCTAGGTGCCCTAGGTCACAAATACTCTTTTTCTTAAAAACATAGCCATGTGCCACTAAGTGTCCACAGAATGCAAAAAGAAAATCTGTCCCCTCCTCATGATTTTTTTTAATCTTTTTTTTTAATACCTAATGACAGCAAAAGGTTTGCTCACTTAAAGCTGAAGGGCAAATGCCAAGGACAGAATCCAGTCTCAGGAGGAGACCAGAGCAAGCCCTTCAGGGCAGCAGGTGGCTGGGGTTTAGGGAACCAGGGCCTGCAGTTACAGATGCTTAGGCGAGCCAGATGTAGCCCAGAGTCATCAGCTGTATGCCCCCTGGGCGTTCCTTCGGATTCCCTCCTGGCAGCTTCTTTGAAACCGAGTAGCATTTGAGGTACAACCACCCCACCCCCAAAGAACAGAATAGCAACTGCTTTTGATTCCTTCCCCCACCTTCTAAACACAGTCAGGCCTCTGAAAGTAAAAGGCTGTCTTTTCAGACCCGAACCTGTTGTCCCCTGTTTCTCAGACCAGTCATCAGACCTCCATATATCATAAGACCCCTTCTTTTGTTCCCATGTATTATTTTGTTCCCATGAATCTTATTATTTGCTTTTAAAGTATAGAAACAACACATTCAGAAGGCTCTCTCTCTCTCTCTCTCTCTCTCTCTCTCTCTCTCTCTCTCTCTAAACCAATGAGTTAGAGTAAAATGATGTCACTTTCATTTTGGAAGTCACCCTAAGTCTTTTGGGATAGCCTTATGTTTTTGTTGCACAGTCCTCCCCCGCTTAGTCTCAAATAGAGTGTTTATGTACCCGAGGAGGACCTTGACTTCTGTTCCTCCTGAACCCACCTAGGAGGTCTGGGGTTACAGGCATGTGCAGCCACACACGATTTTTACGGCAATGACCATCAAACCCTGGACTTCATGCAGCTATACAGCTATGCAGCTAAGCAAGCACTGCCAACTGCTGCACTCCCAGCCCCTCAAACGGGGAAGCTTGTAGAAGAGTCAGCCCCAGAGAGCCACTGTCCATTATATTACACTGTTGATAAATGGAGTTAATTTATCTCTGTGGCTCTTTAATTAATCCACAACTTATTTTTCCTCACATAAAAATAACTCAACACAATGAAAATCTTCATTTATCAGCAACCAGGAACCCAGCTTCTGAGAGAGTGTAGACACAATGGGAGGAGAATGTTTTCTTTATTCTCCACCCCACGCTGCACTCTGACCCACATTACAAGGTCTCGTCTAGTGGGCACGCTGGGAGCTTGGCTCTGTCTACTCAAGGATACGTTTAGTTCTCCCGGTATAAAAGTCACCTAGCCGTTTTCAAATGTCCCGATAGCTCACTTCAGTGACATTCCTTAGAAGCCTCTTTCAAGTGTGTGCTCCTTGACCATTGCTGCCAAAAATGAAGGGTTGGGAACGAGTCTCGCCATGTCTACTAACTTCCGGAATTCCTTACGTAAAGTCAGGGAAAGATTAATGAAGAATGTAACAGAATTTAAGTAGATTTCACGATTCTACATTCACAAAAACACCGACCAGAAAAGGTGGCGGTCTCCTCAGTATAGCATATGTACACCGAGATGTCTAACTATTACATTTTACTTAAAATAACAAACTTTAATAAGCCAGGCAGGCAGGAGCCAGACAGACCATAGGTACACGCCCGTAGCCCAGGCGATTTGAAAGCAGAGGCATGAGAATCCCTTGAACCTGGGAGTTTGGGGGCACCCTGGGCCATAGAACGAGACCTTGTCTCTTAAAACAAAACAAAATGGTAAAAAGCTTCTTTTTTTTTTTAAATTGAAGAAAGGAAGAAAGAAAAGGAAGAGAAACAGCAAGAAAGAGCCTTGTTGAGACATCACACATGTGTACCATAAAATAAGCCCTTTTAAGCTATATACTTAAGTAGATTTTTTTATAGTTTACTCAAAGTTGGACAAATGCTGCTGCTTCATTTTTAAAATTTGTGCTTTTAAAGAATGCAATTAAAAATAACATTAGTTTGAAGAAAATGTCTACAATGCACCATTCAAATCAAATACTCCCCAATTTGAATGCATTTTATTTTAGCTCTTAAAAAAAAAAAAATCCAGGTATTTTTATGTGGGCTAATGCACGTCTTTCGTGTATGTAATTTTTTTCAGTCTCTCAAGAGTGCAGATGGCGCTGTCTCTTTAATATTGCTTGTGGAGTGCTGAGGTGTGCTGTGCGTGTGGTTCTTGCTGCTGTGTGTGTGTACACATGAAATTACTTAAGTCAAGAAAATAACTTCACGGCCATGGCTGCCTGCTCTGGTGCTCCAGTGAGCCATCTCTTTGCAGCAGAACTTCCGAGGGCTCTCAGAATCTTGAAGCTGGTGGCTGATATGACTGGTAGATGCTGTCTAGGCAAGAGTGTGAAAACATAGAAAACTTAACGAAGCTGAGCCCTCAGATGCAGGGCAAACCTGTACTCTGCATGACGAAGGAGGGATTTGCACGTGAACATACAGGGTCACGGAGTAGTGAGTGTGTAATCGTGGACAACCAGACAAAGGCAGACAATGGATAGACAATGAATATGGATACCTTTACAGACGAACCAAACATATAAGGGAGAGAAAGGGTAGTCTGTGGAGATACCAATGAAAAGTTTTTTTCAAGAATTGCATAAAGAACAGTTTAAAAGTTGACAGTGATAAATGCCTTTAAGAATTTGGAAATGTGGAAATTCATACATTATTAGTGTAATTGATGATCCTTTCAAGAGGCTGGTTGGGTAGTATTTATCTATCCTCTTTAATAGATAATACTAAAAGTTCCATAAAAGTGTAAGCTGTAATAAAAAAAAAACAAAAAACAAAAAAAAAAAAACGTATGTATAGCTGACCACTGGCATGCACACTTGGAGTCCTGGCTGTTTGGGAGGCTGAGGCAGGGGGATTGCTTAAGGCCAGGAGTTAGAGGCCACCATGAGAAAAATAGTTTGGTCCTGTCTCCATAAGTGATAATGTTAAATGAATCCACATGCGTAAGGATAGTCACTGATGCTATACTGGCCACAGCAAGAAACTGGGAGGTTTGGTTGAGTGATGGGAAAGTTGGCTAAGTTGTGATGTGGACAGACAGAAGGATGTGTGTGTCCTGCCCAGAACACTAGTGTGTGGTACATTTTATGCATAAAAGGAGACATGGCAATTCACATCCTGTTTATAAGAAGCATACTTATAGATCGGTCTGTTATGGGGTCTCATCTAGTATTGGAGGATATTTTACTTCTTACTTGATACGTTTTAAAATTGAATTAAGTGATATTTTTCACTTGTTCTTTAAGCTACACTTTTTTTAGTTAAGTGATATACTTAAGGCTTTCGAAGATGAAAGATTACAGTAATTTGGACAAGCTGTCAAAATGTTGGCAAACAGAAGTCCTGTGAACCTGCTTAATGACTAAGTAAAATTAATTTGTTTATCAGTTTATCCATTTAATAAGCCACTTATGTGGGAAAAGATAGTTATAAACTATATGGAAAAAATTGACTAAAGCTAAATATTTTGACATAATTTTTATTTTATAATTGTAAAAGTCATGAGTCACATTAAAAACTCTTTCTCTTTTTTTCTTTCTTTCTCTCTTTTTTCTTTTCTCTTTTCTTTTCTTTCTTTCTTTCTTTCTTTCTTTCTTTCTTTCTTTCTTTCTTTCTTTCTTTCTTTCTTTCTTTCTTTCTTCTCCTTTGAGACAGGATCTTTCTATGAAGGCCAGACTGGTTTCATGTAGACCAACCAGGCTGGCCTCAAATCCTACCTGAACCTTCTCAGTAATATGATTATGGATATGCACTACCATACCTGTAATTATAGAAACATTTTGAAAATAAATATAAACACAAACATGTTAGTAAAAATTATCTACAACTCAGTCACTTAGAGGATTCAGTTGGCTGAGCCTTAAAGTTTTACTTCTGATATTAATTTGAAATGTCATCTTTTCTGATAGAACTCATATGCCTAATTTCCGAATGGTGGGGGGATAGGTACTGTAAAGAAGTCTCCTGAGTGTCCTTACACAAAATTAGCTTTGTTACTACTTTATATCATAACTCTATTTTTTTTTTTCGGGTTTTCTGCTTTTCTTCTGAAGTGCTGGGGATTGAACCCAGGTCCTTGTGAGTTCTAGGCAAGATCTCTGCCACTATGCAGCCCTTTAGAACTTCTAGTTATTAAAAAAAAAAATTAAATTAAAAAATAAAACCTTTTTACACTTTTGGGGGGAGGTGCCACATTCCACTGCACACAGTGGAGTCACAAGACAGCTTCTGGAAGTTTTGTCTTCTTCCATAACATGTGTCTGTGGAATCAAATTCTGTCATCAGGGCAAGCGCCCTTCCCTCTCAGCCATCTCACTGCCCCTCAGGACCTCTTGATGGACACTCAAGTCTTCTTAACAACTGGTTTAATCATTATGTTTTTGCAGCCTTGAGAACATTTTTTGTGCTTGAATGAGGAATATATAGTTTGACTGAATCTTAACATATTTGTGTGTGTATATATATATATATATATATATATATATACTCAAGATATGCAAATATATATACCTCACATATACCAAAAGGAAATACAAGATTAAAGTAGTAGTAGTAAAATTAAAACCTTACCTTCTGATGTTTTCTTAGAACTTTGTGGTACTTTAGTAAAACCTCCTAACTAAAAGTCTCTAATAGCCATTTACCTCAGTGAAACAGTGGGAAATTTCGCCGACCTGAAAAGAAAGTAATTGGCAAATTGGATAAATAGGCAGAAAAATGTTTGCACACCCTTCTGTTGTTAAATATGAATTGAAGTGAGCAATGCCGAGCCCGATGTGGACATCATTTCTGAATTATGATGCCAAAGAACAAACAAGTTCCGTAGCCAGCCCGAGCCAAGAGCATAACTGCTAATACCCTTTCTGTAAGGGCGAAAACGCAAGGTGGAGAATAACCACCTGTCAGAGATTGAAACCTACAACTGATAGAACAATCAATACTAATTCAGACTTAAGGCTGCTCATCTGGGACTGTACTCAACACAACTCCAGCATTTAATAAAAGAAAGGAAATGCTAAAGGCTGAAAAGAGGGAGACAGGAGGGCAGATAGGCATGTCAATCAAACCCTGAAACTTCACATTATTGAAAGAGGGAGCAGAGGTGTCTGCGGTTGAAGTGGGCAGCAAAGGAAATTGCTCCTCCTTTCTCCCTCTTCCTGGCCTAGGCTGGCACGTGTGGTAAGGGAGGAGAGATACCTCTTTCTCTCTGCATTCCCTCCGCCCCAGCCTGGAAACAGTCTCCTTGTGCTCCTGAAGGAGAATTCCCAGCCGGGCACAGGTGGAGCCTGCAAACAGCCAAGGTGGATTCAGCAGACCGGAGGCAGAAGGCTGAGACAGGAGGGCGAGGGAAGGACATGACAGGGGCGGGACAGAAGGTGCTAAGGGGCGGGGCAGAGGGTGCTGAGGGGCGGGGCTGAGCAGAGCAGCCGCAAAGGGCGGACTCCATCTGCACTTGGTCTACCATTTTAACTTCCCTTGCCCTCCCTCAGGAAGGTCAAATGCCAGTCTTCCTCTGATCGGCGGAGACTTTCTTAGACGTCATCGTTACCCACAATTCAGTCTGTTACAACTAGGTGCTTTAGATAAAGGAATAGTTGTAAAGGTGAAACTATATAAAAATACTGGGGAAAGGGCATTCATTAATACTTAGCATGATAGATGGTTCTAGGAGCTCCAGTCTCCTAAGCCCCGCACTGTTGTTTTTCCCAGAGTCCTAATGCTTTCTCTCAGGATCAGTGTGGCAATCCTATACCAACCTTCAAGCCCTCTTTATTTCCTTTCCTCTGTGTTTCCAACCTCACTGTTTTAACCCCACCAATTTCACCACAATAACAACCACTTTAATTCCTGACGAGCAAGAGGGCAAGAAAGGAATAGTCACGAAGCACTTCAGGGACTGTTTTAGTTGGTACTTGGGAAGTCATTCTATGAGTGACTCTCACAGGAGGGAGAGTTTGGAATTGCAAAGTTAACTCACCCCATGTGTCTCATCTCCACTACCCTAAGATACTGCTTAAGTCACTTCTTTCTATGATGGACCCTGGGTCCATAAGGTCCCAGCCTTCTTTTCCCCACAGACTGGGATTGCCTTGTGATCTGTATCCCCAGGGTGCACTCCATATCAACAAGCCCTATCTGTCACCTCTCCCCTCCTGAGCAGCAATTTCCAATTAGCAAGAGATGATCCTAACTCTCCCAAGTCCTTCATGGGACTTACCTACCCTCACCTCTGTCTGGGACTGGTGGCCTTCTACTCTCGTGTACAGAGTGTTCCTCAGCAGCGAGCATGGTGTCCTGTCCTGGCAGATGCGGCTTTGTGGCGCGTCTCTGGAAGCCTTGGTGTAGTCAGAAAGACTTGCACGGAGACACATCCCAGCCGAGGTGCTTCATGGCCTGGCACTTGATGGGAATAGCAAGTAGGCAAGCTGGATGTACCTGCCTTGAGCATGGTTGACCTAGCTTCCTTCTTCCTTGTGCAGAAGACAGCCTGTGCCACTTTCACAGGGCCAGGCTGACAGACCAGTGAGTGCTCCCTACACTGCAGGGCCACAGAGTTCTTTTTTCTTAATAGTTCCCAGGTGGCCATTGAAGCACCTGGGCTGCTATCGTTTGCTGCCTGGTCTTTATCTCCTTGACCCTCTGAGCTTTTCCGGATGCTCATTTATTTTGAAGGTTCCTCTTCTGATATTAAAAATGCCCGATATTAGTCAGATCTGGAATCTGTCTTCCCTGAAAGAGATCTCACTCCAAGATGATGCCTGTATCAACAAAGAAAGTATTCCCCTCCCATACCCCCAACCCCTTCCCCAAGACAAGGCTTCTCTGTGTAGCCCTGGCTGTCTGTAGACCAGGCTGGCCTCAAACTCAGAGATCCACCAGTCCCTGCCTCCCAGGTGGAGGGATTAAAGGGATCCCCCACCACCACTCAGCTCAAAGAAAGGAAGGCATTTAGAGACCTGTTTTAAAAGCAAAGTGACCCCTTATAATCCTGTGCTCTTTGGTCATGCCTCCTGAGCTCTCCTTACTAAAATCAGGGAAGGATGCGATGCGGGCTGAGGCAAAGCAAACAAACGAGAAGCCAGGTTCCCTGCACGTCTTAGTTTTTAACTAGAGCTGACTTTTAAGAGTAAAACGACATCAGGCTCAATTTGTTGCCCACAAACACCATAACTTAATAATTCCCTACCCAGGAAGAGTTTTAGGAGATACAAATCCTGTTCCCATTGGCCCTTTAAACCCCATGTGCATTTCTGTGAGCCGTGTGAGAGTAGCAAGTGAAAAGACATACTATTTATGTGACAGACAGGACTCTTGGGATATGGTCCAATGGACTCGGTCATCCAAAACAGACTAAAAACCCATGAAATCCATTTTTATGATTGTATTTATGTGTAGTGTTTAGTGGAGTTTATGTGTTTGTATGTATTTGTTAGTGTAGTGTGTGCACGTGGAGACCACAGATCAACTTTGGTTGTCTTTGCTGGCTTTCTACATTTTTCCTTTTTTGAGATAGTGTAGCTGTCTCTGCTACTTTGGGTGTTCTTCTTTCTTCCACCCTTTCAACTCTCAACACTAGATAAGAGGAAAAGAAGAAGAAATCCCTGAATAAAGTAAGGGGGCAGCGTTATCATTAGACTACTTCCTGTTGTTTAGGGGCATCGAGTTCCTTGGAGCAAGTTTGATCTTTGCCATCAGGACATCTAATCTCTTCTTGTTTCTTCGTTGTATATGGCTACTTAACAAACCTCGAACAGCAGCATTCAACAACAACAACCCACCTCTCGGGGACCCTAGCATTTCGATACCCTCTGAAAAGTCCCAGAATTCCAAAGGTCTCACAATCACAGAAACTATCTGCAGCTGGCAAAATCATGCCCCAACCAAAGCCCGAGGCAAATCATAGTCAGCCGCAGTGGGCAATCTGAAGCAGCCCCATATCCCACCATATCTAGGATTAAAACGAAAACATGTTCTTATAACATTTCTGTGTTTTTTAAAGAAACCAAAACTCCAAAATTGTCACTACAAGACAGTGTGTCTCATTGAACCCAAAGCTCACCAATTAGGTGAGGCTGGCCAACCCCTGAGCTTCAGGGATACTCTTATCTCTGCCCCTTCCCCCAGTGTTGGAGTTATGGGTGTACCCCATCACATCTGGCTTTTAACTTGGGTTCTGGGGATCTGAACTTGGGTTCTCATGTTTGTACAGTAGGCATCTAACCAACTGAGCTGTCTTCTCAATCCTAAATTGTCTTATAAGCTGTTTAAGTATCTTGACAAGGAGCACGGTTATCTGTGTGTGAGTGTGTGTGTGTGTGTGTGTATTCATGTTGGGCTGGAACTTAAGAAGTCCATTCACTATTATATAAAACTTGGCTCACTTTTATCCACCTGCCCAGATCCTCAGGTTTGCCCGTTGTTTCTGATGGCAGAGTTCTTGAGCCTGTGGTTTAGAGACAGACTTAGTAGTCCTCCTGCTCAGTTTTGTCTCTGTGAATTTAGAGCTTATTTGTGAATAGATGGACTTGCAAAGATACTATATGATAAGAGTGAGTGTGTATCTCTAAACCCTATAGAAATGTGATAGTCTCATCATTAAATATTTCAGGCTGAGTAAAAATAAACAAATATTCTTTGATCTTTTTTTAAATTTAGAAATGTCATAGAACTCTTCTGTGCTGTCGTTTTCTGACAAAGGAGCGGGATCCCCAAAGTCACCAAAAATACAACTCAAATTTATCTTAGTTAATAAGCCTGGCCATAGAGAACCTCTCTACCCACCCACACCCCAAAACATATAATAGGAAACATATAATAGGAAAAGCATAGAACTTGCTGTCTCTTCTAACAGCTCGGGAGTAGGAGGCTCAGGGGCATTGTAATGGCTCTCCTTCATTGGGACATACGAGATCTTGTGGCTCCAGGTGGCTGCTGCCATGACCATGTTTGAGGCAGCAGGATGGAGGGTGAATTAACAACGCCCACCTAGAACTCAGCAGTGAACTTTGTAAGGCACAGCCTAGCACCAGGTCACAGGGCACAGAGCTCAGCTTCACTAATGAAAGCAAGAGTGGATGGATGGATGGATGGATGGATGGATGGATACATGGATGGATGGATGGATGGATAGATGGATGGATGGATGGATGGATGGATGGATAGATGGATAGATGGATGGATGGATAGATGGATGGATGGATGGATGGATGGATGGATGGATGGATGGATAGATGGATGGATGGATGGATGGATGGACAGATGGGTGGGTGGGTGGATGGAATATACTGGAGGGCAGCTGTCAGTCCAGAGCACAGTTATCTCTGAGAGCAAATTCTGCCCATCACATTTTGAATCCAGAATGGCAAGTATGAATGATGCAATTACATTCCTAGTTAGAACCAAAACCTGACCTTAAATGCAAATGACCTCCAGGTCACAATTGGTTTGGGGAATTTTCCAGTTGCCTGTGATACTGTGTTAAGGTGGGTTGTGTGGAGGGGGGCGGGGCATATATCAAAATTAGCAAGGGAAGAGAGACACAGCCAGCAGATGAGTTCTGTCTGCCCAGGGCACTGAAGAGAAGAATGACCTGGTCTGTCCTCTAAGTTGAGGGAAACTCCTGTAGTTGATTTTATCATAGGTGGCACTGTTAGAGATGTTTTCTTTCCTCTCAGAGATTCGTTCCACTATACCTAAGCAATACTTTAAATTAGGGAGTGGAGTTAGAGATTTTCACGGTGTTCTGGGAGAGGAAGTTTTTGTGATGGAAATAGCACTGGCTGGTAGTGAGGAAAGATAATTGAATTGTGTAGAAGGGTGTATTTTTAAGAGAAAGAAAACAGGTAAACCTGAAGATGATTAAAACAAACAAAGAGCACTATACATAGTCCCATTTAGGAAGGAAAGGATAAGACGCTAGATAGAACCAGGCAGCTTCCTCCCTGTGTAACTTTCTGTCTACGTCCATTTAAATGGCTAAAGGAAGACATCGTAGACTGGCGTCTTGTTTATCGCTCAAGGTTCTGGAGGCTGAGAAGTTAAACATAAGGATGCCAACATATGCCATGTCTAAAAAGAACCCCCTTTCTCACAGAGAAGATTCCTCTTTATTGTAACCTTGCACACTGAAGCAGGTGAGGGAATCTTTCTCTGGCCCTTCTTGTCACGGTCCTAATCCCTCCACACAGTCACCTACACACACCTCCATCCTTTAACACCATTATACGAACATGGACTTGGGTTGGGATTTGAACCTATGAATTTGGGAGGAACATAAACATTAAGTCTACTGCAATTACATATATAACGGAATTAGTGATTATCATTGTGTGTGGGGGGGCTGTCTTACTTTCTCTGTCTGTGTGGTCTACCTTTTCAAAAGAACTGTGAGCTCTTGAGAAACAAATCTATATCAGTCCTCTGTATTCATCTCTAGCAAAGCATCTTACATATACAAGGTACACAGTAGGCATCTGTTGCTTCATTGAATCCTCGGATGCGAGTCCGGCTGGCTGTTGAAATCATTATCCTTCAAGGAGTTCGCTCACTGCATAAACCTTGCTATCTTCAATTTATCTGTGGGATACCGAGGTTGGAGGGGGGTGGGGCTGAGTGGGTTCTGTCGCTCCTCCTGTGGTGCTAAATGCATTATTGATTAGTAAGGGAGTTGACCAGCATAACTGGCCATGGGAACTCTTCTGCCGTCTTTGTGCCATCTAGCAGAAGTGAGCCGGTCTCCAAGCTTCCTCAGAGCTGCGTGATAGACAGCTCTGGGTATGAATATGCTCTTATAGATGAGACCAAATCAAGGGGCCGAGCTTGGCCATCCTGGCAGGAGCCGCCTTGGTTTGGCCTCAGCTCCTCCCTTGATTCTCTAGAGCTGTGGGTGAGTCATGGCAACCTGGCTGGCCCTCTTCTTCCACCACATCTTGTCCTCTAGCTCCTGACCACGGAGCCTAGCTGTTGATGGCGAGGGGCTCCTCTCGCCTGTGCCTGGCCGACTAAGGATCATCCCCTTTCCCCTCTGTCTGATTTCCCGCTGAGGTAAGTGATGTGGCTTTCTTGCCTTACCTTCTGCCTTCATTCCCTTTTGTATATACGTCTGCCTTGTAAACGTGGTGAATAAAATGCTATAATTACAACCCTCTTTGACAGCTCTGTAATCTAATTGTAATTCAATCTGAGCATCTTTTTAAGACAATGCTGTGTATGGAAGAAGCAGCTGTTCCAGTCTCATCTGCTAAGCTGACAAGAATCAGCTGGAATCAGCCCCAGCGACTATGGGAACTGGCAGCCTATTCAAGACCTAACAACAGAGAACTATTTGTGTGTGTGTGTGTGTGTGTGTGTGTGTGTGTGTGTGTGTGTGTGTGAGTGTGTGAGTGGGGGGAGCGCCCCATGTGTGTCTACTTTCTATACCCTCGCTTGGCAAAAGAGTATTGGGAGAGAATTGTCATTTAAATTGTTTTTTACATGAA
Organism: Mus pahari; assembly: GCF_900095145.1. Taxonomy (NCBI): domain Eukaryota; kingdom Metazoa; phylum Chordata; class Mammalia; order Rodentia; family Muridae; genus Mus; species Mus pahari. Next base: position 67,050,091 of record NC_034602.1, read on the forward strand.
CAAGAAAAGGATTCTGAAGTGAATGGGCTCTGTACATGTATTTTCTGCAGTAAGCAAGACCATTTTTTTTTTCTTTTGACGGAGGCACAGTTCCTCTTAACCAGGAGTGGGTCCCTGGCCTTGCTGGCTGGGGGCTGCTGTAGTATTTTGCTAGTGTCCTAGGGTGCTGTAACTTAAGTACCACACACTGGGCAGCTTCAGCAGCAGAAGGCGGCTGTCTCTCAATTCTGGAGGCTAGAGGGTGGAAATCGAGGTGTCTGAAGCGTTAATCCCTTTAGAGTTCTGTGAGGGAGACTCAGCATCAGCCTCCTTCCCATCTTCTGGCAGCAGCAGGTGTCCTTGGCCCGTACATGATGCTCCGGAACCTTAGGTGCTCACATTATCTTCCTCTATTTGTGCCTGAGTTCAAATTCCGTCTTTTTACAAGGGCAGCAGTTATACTGGATTACAGCCTACCCAAATGACCACGTTTTAACTTGATAGCTGTTATAATGACCCTGTCTCCATATAAAGTCACAATCAGGGTTTAAATGTGCAGAGTCCAATACATCATTTTCTGGGCTTAAGGGAGACACAGGTCAACCCCGTGACTAGTATTCATTTGAATATTCGAGACTTTTCTTCTTATAACAGCCAACAATAAGTTGTGCCCTACAAAGCTTTTGGATGAAAATGCATGTGGAATCTCAAGAACATTTCATAATGGTATTATCCCTTTCATTTATTTTGGGCTATAACGCAGAACAATGAATCTTCCACCCTTGCTGGTACTTGGCCAAGTCGTTGCAGTGGAGCCTGGCCTACCTTTTAACCTTGATTGCCCTGGATACAGCATCCTGAACATGAGACAATACAAAAGAATCAATGGTGGGTTACTTCCGAACCCCCTGAGTGGTTGGTGAATAATGGGGGTCTTCCTGCCATCTCTGCTCTCTATTGCAAGAGGGAGGGTGAAGATGAAGCAAGAAGGCTTCCTGGATTCAGAAAACTCCTTTGAGGGCTCTGGGGACCAGACATGAAAGCAATGTCTAAAACCAAGGAGGAAGTGGCAGCAAAGAGGAGGCAGCTCAATGTGGTGGCCATAGCCATGAGCCAGATGTTAGGGAATTAGGCTGTGGCTAAGGTTCTGCAGTCAGTTAATGTGATAAGGGGCAAGTATTCTTCTCTTCCTCTTGACTTCGTGGTGTGAATATTGAGCTCAGATATGTGCAGCCCACAGTCCTGCAAGGTCAAGATTGCCCAGTAGGTATGAGGGTGACAGAGAGTAGGTCAGTAGTAGGTCAGTGCTCAAGTGTAAAAAAGTTGTGAAAGGCGTTGGGTAAAGGTCAGTCTATTTTCGCCTGTGAAAACATGAGTGACTGCCTGGCATGCTGAGAAGGAAATATGAGGAACTGTTGAAAGAAATTCAGGAAAACACAGAGGAGATTATTTGTGATTGAAAGAGCAAAAGCTGGGAGCAGATTAAAGGACCCTGCTGCCACCTCTTGGCATAGAGGTGGGATGCTGGACTAGGAGGCTGATTACACAGCAACTGCCTGTCCACACTTGATCAGCTGCCACCTGTGTCACAGTCACTTGACATAGACAGAAAACACCCCCATAAGCCCAGAGACATCTTCATTCACATAACAACAACTGAGAAGACAGAAGTCCTTTGCTTCCTGAGTGGTGAACATAGTGTAGATAGGAAAGCACACAATTTCAAGCCTCTACTACTGTGGCCAATTCCTGGCTCTCTAAATCCAAGAGTCACTGCGAAGCAGACAGTGGGGGTTAGACGGTACACACACCAAAGGGCAACTTGTTTTTACTTGGAGTCAGCCCGCTGAACCCTGTTGGAAGGAGATAGTCCTCAGGAGAGCCCTCGGTGTGGAGAATAAACAATACAAAGATGCTCATTTCGAAGCCCATTGGGGATGAAGATAAACAGATAAATGAGTTTCTCTGGACTGCTCCCACACTCCAATCTTGGCTTTTACTATTCTTTTTGAAATCTCATTCTTAGAACATGATCCTTGGGGAGGGGCTTAGGAAGGGCGGCCCATGGTAGGTGGCCTGTGGGAGGTGAGGACAAGCTTCTGAAAGGATGTATAACCAGTTAGCTGCTCCTTAAAGGGCAGATAGAAAACAAAACAGTAAACAAAGGGCCAAAATGAAATTCCAGGCAAAGGGATAGCCTTGGACAAAGAAGAAAGTGTTTTGCATCTTAGAAAATCTACCTGGTTATCCAGCATGCCTAGATTTGTTCTAAGGGTGGTAGGCTAGACCCTTGGAAGGCTGCAGATTAGGGCTAATTCATGAGGAGACTGAATGCTCTACCCTAGGGAGGGAGGAGTTGCATGATCCTGTAGGTAAGAGGAGATGCTGAGAGGCGTGAACTTTTTAAAGGCCCACTAGTTTGCCTCTGCAGCCACGTGGGTGTGGCTGGGAGGGTGCAGGGCTGTGGTTGGGAACGCACCGTGGTGACCAGCTGCAGGAGTCAAAGCAGGAAGCACAGCATGTCCTGCACATTAGTTTAAAAATCTTTAGGAAAAAGATTATGTAAAGCTAAAGACAGGTTATCTCGGGGAAGAGAAAATTTGGTATGAGGTGCGGTTGCCTTTCAAGGAGCGCCGGAACCATCTCTCCAGAAGTCTACCCTCCGTCTTTCTCCTTTTTCTATTTTCTGTGTAATACCGTGAGTCTGTTCTCTTGGGCCACGTACAGCCTGAGTTTTGCTAGTTGTTCCTCTGTGTGGTGGTTTATATGTTCCTCTGCCCTATGTATTTGGTGGTGAGTGAGGTGCTGTCAGCTTTAGATTTTTCTTTTAAAGACTGGTTCATTGGTGGTGTTCTTCCATCATGGGACAAGTAATCTAGGTAGGTTCCGTCATGTATTCTTGTGTGTATGTGCCTGTGTGTGCATGTGTGTGTGTGCCTGTGTGTGTGTTTATGTGTGTATGTGTGTGTACCTGTATGTGTGTGTATGTGTGTGTGTGTGTGTTTGTGTGTATGTGTGTGTGCCTCTGTGTATGTATGTGCCTGAGTGTGTGTGTGTGTGTGTGTGTGTGTGTGTGCCTGGGTGTGTGTTGGGGGGGTAGGGGTGTCTTCCAGCTGTCCCATTTGTTCAGGAGTCTAACTCTGATGATTAAAGATGCCATTTTTTTATCACATACTAACTTACCAATGTACTCAGTCTTTTTTCCGGGTTTTCTATTCCTTTTCCATTCATCTGCCTATTTGCGTAGCTTTTCATATTGTCTTAATTATTGGAGTTTATAAAGCATCCTAATTTCTGATAGGGTGGTTTGGTGGTTGAATAGGTTTGGCCCCCACAGATTCATGTGTTTGAACACTTGGCCATAGGGAGTGACACTATTAGGAGATGTGGCCTTATTAGAGGAGGTGTGGCCTTGTTGTAGAAAATATGTCACGTGTAGGTGAGCTTAGAGGCCTCCTATACCCAGTTTCTGCCCACTGCAGATAACAGTGTCCTCCTGGTTGCCTTCGGATCAAGATGTGGAACTCTTGGCTCCTCCAGCACCATATCTGCCTGCACAGTGCCATGTTGCCTGCCTTGATGATTAAACGTTTGCCTTTATAAGAGTTGCCTTGGACATGGTGTCTCTTCACAGCAATGAAACCTAACTAAGACAGTGGCTTCCCCTTATCTTAGTCAGGGTTTTACTGCTGTAAACAAACACTTTATAAGACCAAGGCAGGTCTTATAAAGGACACCATGTATTTAGGGCTGGCTTACAGGTTCAGAGGTTCAGTCCATTATCATCAAGGTGGGAGCATGGCAGCATCTAGGCAGGCATAGTGCAGACAGAGCTGAGAGTTCTACATCTTTATCTGAAGGCTGCTAGTGGAAGGCTGACTTCCAAGCAGATAAGATGAGGGTCTTAAAACCCACACTCACAGTGATGCACCTACTCCAACAGGGCCACACCTTCTAATAATGCCACTCTCTGGACTGAGAATATACACACCATAACACCCTACATTTTCTTTTAAGAGCTCTTATTATTATTATTTTAATTTGAATTAAATGTTTCTTCCATCTTAAGAAGAATAAGATGTTGGTGGTCTTTGAAACTTTTTTATTAAAGACCAGTCACTCGATAGTTCATTTGTTGGTTGATTTGCATGTATTGGTTTTGAACTTGTGCAAGCATCCCTCCCACCTCAACCGCCTGAGTACTGAAATGGTGGGGACATCCCCCCATGAGCTGGCTGTCTGGAAGTTTTCTTCATGCTTCTTTTAAGCTATTTGATTCTGTTGGGTGGCATAATTGTTGAGGTCTTTTCTTCCATGATAATCTTTTGTTGGTTGTTTGTGGAAGCCGCCAATTCATATCCCATCAGACCCACTAACTTCTCCTCTGTTGCGGTAGTTTTCCAGTTAACCCTCCTGAGCTTACTACATGGTGCCAGCAAATACTGAAGGCTTAATCCAGTGTCATTCAGTCTTTTATATATCTAATTTATTTTGGTTGTGTTAACTAAGCCTATGACTAATCCTGGTTCAAACATAAATGCTTTCAGTTACTAGTACCAGTTTAGTATAGATCCACTATAGGCTTGAACCCAGGTCAACCAACACTTTACTTCTCCTTTGCTATGGGATGGGACCAGCTGTCCTTGGTGGCGTCAGGTCAAATGGAGATTGCATGTCATGGGCTTTCAAACTTCAGGCCATCCCCTCGGTCTCCTCCAAAGGGTCTTCATGTCATTGTTGTTGTTGTTGTATTTCTAGAATCAGGGTCTTACTCTGTGACCCAGATTGTGCCTGGACTCATGACTGTACTCCTGACCCAGCCTTCCATGTGCTCCTCCAGGAGCCACCACAACTGGCTCATGTTCTTATTCCTGTAAGGACATGAAACACACAGCTTTTCATTTCATGACTCTCTGCATGGGTAATGTCTGAAATACAGATATCTTCTTTGAATATTTTTTCTTCTATGTTTTCTTCATCTTGAAACTCTCCCCCCTTTTCTCATTGTTGAAACAGCATCTTACTAGGCTTGTCATTCATATATGTTTGAATTGTCTATGCTGGTCTTCCACTCCTGGCTTCAAGTGATTCTCTCATCTCAGACTCCTGAGTTCTGGCCACCATGTTCCATTAGCATCTATCTTTGACTTAATTCCTTCTCCTCCTCTTCCTCCTCCTCCTCCTCCAGAACTCAATTCTACTGTGCTTTATGCTTGATTTTGAGTCTCAAGACAATCTTCTTACAAGGGAAAGAGACTTATACTTGACTAGGTAAAAAGTCCTCTGTGTTGCCTTTAGTTCATCATCGGGATACTGAGATGGGAGTGACACACGAGTAAAGTAGGGGAAAGGAGTCAGATAACTTGACATCTTCCTGGACAGGGATTACACCCCAGTCAGAATATTGTGAGTTAGGAAATGTGTCAGTAAAATATACTGTGTAATACAAGGAAGTCCCCAGTTTCAGATAAAACTCACTTTCTGAAACCACCTCTTCAAGCTGGTGCCAATGGCCAGATCCTGACTATGGGAAGTCGCTTTCTGACTACTCGTAAACTCTTTCCTTGTCCATTTAGCTATTGTTCCGTATTATCAGCAAACGAAGGTCGAGTGTGAGCTGAGCCCTGCAAGATGAAACACTGGGCTTTGTGAGGTAGTACTCAGAGAGCACTATGGCTCCACATGAAGCTACTGGGGTGAGCCTTCTGATTTGCGTGAAATCACATTGCGTTAGAATCCTGTTTTTAAAGAGAAGACGCTCATCCTGCAAGATGGCCCAATTAAGTTCCACTCCTGGGACCCATGGGGGAAGGAGGAAACCAACTCTTCAAAGTTATCCTCTGACCTCCACACATTGCTTGTGGCCAATACATGCCCATGTGTGTGCATGCACACATACATGCATATACACACAAACAAAATAAAAAGGTAGGAACCATTGCTAATGATAGGTGATTGTTGATTGGTTGAAGCTAACACTATAACTGGCCTGACAGAGGCATATTGTGGATATTTAATGACTGAAGAATTTAATTAGATCAAGCCATCCCACTAAATGGGTACTTGAGGGGAATCTAGGTTTGGATATGAGCTCTGTGCTTGCTTTACATCTTTTTGTTTCTGGTATCCCACTACATAACAGCTCCTGAGGAGGAGAGGAGAGAATCACAGGTATAAGAAACGCTGTACTCTTGGCTCGTCAGCCTGTTCAATTAGCCTTCATCCTTTAATGGCCTCAGAAGCCTTCGGTACACTACATTTTATTATGATGATTTTGAGTCAGCAAAACACTAAGACCGTTCTCTACATTCTATGTGAAGAAGAGTTTTAAAGCCTCCCATTGAATGTGGTTCATAGTGTGAGCGATTGTGTCAGTGAGGCTTTGCTGTCTGTGGCAGGAACAATTTACCTGAGAGAAATAATTTTTTTTTTAAAACAGAGGGATCCATTTTGACTTGCAGTTTCAGAGGTCTCGACCCAGCATTGGCTACCTCTGTTGCTTCAGAGCTGAGATAAAGTGGAGTGTCGTGCCAGAGAGGCTGTAATGGGTTGGATAGACTCACATTGCATCCAGGGGGATGAGGGGGATGGGAAAGGGCTCAGCTCTTCAGATCCTCCAGAAAACACGCCTCTAAGGACCTGCTTCTGCTAACCAGGACCCAACTCCCAATGATTTGATCAACTTTTTGAATCCTCAGGGGATTAATCAGTTAATGAAATCAAATCTCTCATAATCTAGTCACTTCCCCAAGGCCCCATTAGCTAGAGCTAGGTGTGTGTGAATATACATATATACATCTACATCTACATACATATATACATCTACATCTACACACACATGTATGTGTGTGTGCGTGCGTGCGTGCGTGCATGCGTGTGTGTGTGTGTGTGTGTGTGTGTGTGCTAAAACACTTGCCTAGCATGCACAAGGCCCTGGGTTCAGTCTGAAAAAAGAACCTGCAGCTTGCTTCCTGTTCGACCAGATGATTACAGTGACTTCCCACACAGTTGTATAAACAGATCATTCTCTTTTTCCACCCATTGAATAATTTCTGCAGATGGGCTTAGGGGATAATCATAGTCCGACTTGGCGCTTAAGGGCTTGACAAATTCAGAGCCAGGCCACAAGAATGAGGAAGAGAATCTCAGCTTCACAGACAGATCCTCTTGGACAGAATTGTTGATGATAAGGCCATGGACTGGAGCGATGCATCTTTGGTAACAAAGGAAACTTCTCGGCCTTTATGAATCTACTAATAGCTCCTGGCTTTGTTTTTTTCTTTGTGGCTGGCTTATGAAAAGCATGTTTGCAACAGAGAGATGCCAACTTTAGTAAAGGGCCACAAAACTACCTGCTTTGAATGATTCATGGACCATGTGGAGACTCTTGGGCAATTTGTAGTACATAAATATCCATAGTTACCACTTAAACAAATGGGTGTATCCACGTTCTGATAAAACTTTATGTACGAAACCAAAGGCAGTACAGACTCCTTTAAAGACGGGTGGTGGTGGTGCACACCTGTAATCCCAGCACGATAGAAGCAGCGGCAGGCGGATTTCTGAGGTTCCGGCTAGCCTGGTCTACAGAGTGAGTTCCAAGACAGCCAAAGCTGCACAGATGCATCCTGTCTAGGAGAGAAAAAAGAAAAATTCTGAAATGAGTGGTATTTCCCATTGTCAGTCATGGGTATATTGTGTTTCCCACATACGCATTGCCTTATCGAAGGTGACTGGTTTCCATTTTTAAGTCATCAATGATCTTGATCCTGGTTACCTCTTTTTAATCATAGCCTTCCCCTTCTCCCTTCTGTCCTTCAGGAACTGCTTAGCTCATCTCCACCTGGAGTTCAGAGTAGGCCCAGCATTGAAGCTAATTTTCTTTCTTTAAGCAAGAAATACATAAGGAGAATACCCGCAAGTTCTGAGCTGGCACACCTGTCCTGCACCCCAGCCCTGAGCCTGGTACCCCCACTTGCTCAAACACTGGCACATCCACCTCGTCATAATCCACACATTTCAGTGACCCCATCCTCAGTGATTACTAAGCTCTGTGTTGAAATCTAAATAAATTGCTGGAACTTGTGTTGCTGCCGACCTATTCTGTGTCACATGCCGGCACATGTTCTTGTGTAAGTAGGAGACCACCCTTTACGAGAAAGAAATTTAATCTTCAAACAGAAACAAGACCTCAACACAATGAACAATTAAACATTAGATGATTTAACCAATACAGCTTAACAAGTGAATACACAAGTATGGCTTAGTGCCAAGTGTATTGAATATAAATATTAAAATATGCAATTCAGACATTTGTTACTCTCAGATGGGAGTTACATATATAGATATATACTTTTTCCCTTCCCTGTGTGCTATATTTATTTTTTCCTTTTTAAACAATTTTTTATTCTATGAAACACATTCTTTCTCATCAACTCCACCCATAACCACTCTTTCATCCCTCTCTACCCAACAGTTTTCGTTGTCTTATTGGTAACCACCTTTGGGTTGCTTAACGGGCCTTGGGAGTCAGGACAATCCTGGCATGTGGTCCAGCCTACCAGGGGTCAGATCATTAAAGAAAACCGACTCTCACTCTCTCAGCAGCTGTCAAAGGCCAACAGCTCCTCAGGCAGGAACGGGCTTCTGTGCCCAGCTTCCCCACTCTCTTCTGGGGTTTTATCTCAACACTCATGCAGGTCTTGTTCACGCTAACACAATTGTGATTCCCTGTAGGCAACAGCCGAGCTGTGTCTAAAACACTGTTTCCTTCCTAGGTGTTATCCACCACCTCTTATAACGTCCAACTCTTTTTTTTTTT
>NC_034602.1:67059525-67063616 GCF_900095145.1 Mus pahari
CATGGTGCAGGAGGAGCTGAGAGTTCTACGTCTTCATCCAAAGGCTGCTACTGGAACACTGACTTCCAGGAAACTGGGGTGAGAGTCTTAAGCCCACACCCACAGTGACACACCTATTCCAACAAGGCCACACCTCCAGATGGTGCCACTCCCTGGTCCAAGAATATACAAACCATTACAGCCCATATGGCTGTTCTTGCTAGCCAGCTTGCTCTGGGGATCTTGTCTCCTCCGCCGTTGGAGACTAAAATCACACAGGCAAGTGTCTCTCTCTCTCTTCCCGAAGCATCTACATGGAGTCTCAGATCTGAACTTGGGTCCTGATATTTATGAGTCAAATCTTTAACCACTGGGTCGACTCCTCAGGCCCCATTACCAACACTTGAGAAGCCAGCCAAACTCTGAAGGATGGAGGATAGAGAGTTCACCCTGAGGCAGTAAATGATCCAGACGGAGACATTTAGGTCTATGTCTGTCACAGAAGAGTCATAGACTAAAAACCCCCAAGTTCAAGGCTTCTCTTTGATCCCTGCTACTTATTAACCATGAGATGTGAAGTCAATTTTTAACACCTCCATGCTTAGGTTTCCTTTTCTGTCAAACGACAAAGAGCACGTCATGGAGATGCGCTGAGGGTAAAACAAGAGGGGACATGAAACATGATTGAAAGTCATGGCTAAAGTTCTCCTCGGAGATGGGAGACGACCTTGATAATTCATAGGTAGTGATGGGGGACTGCTCAGAGGCATCAACAAAGCAAGGTGTCTGGGAAAGACCAGCCAAGGCTGCTTGTCTCAGATTCATACTCTGTGTTTGCTTCAGAAGCTATGAACCTTGGGGTTCAAGGCAGAGCCCATTGGAGGAGACTAGGTCAGGAAGGTTCCACGCTCTTGAGTGGAAACCATGCTGCTACAAAAGGTGTGAACGAAAACTCTCTGGGACCTTTTGTCCTTTGTCTTCTTGTGAGGAACAGGGTTTATTTCTTTATGACCAGATGAAGGCTCATCTGTGAAGAAGGGGACCCACAAAGACATCAGTTTTTCTGGCACCTCACTCTTGAACTGGGAAGTGCAAACCTCAGTCAATACAATTATGTGTTAGGACGCGTGAGGCCGGCTCTGCCCCTGTAAGAACCATGTTTGCACTGTTCAGACATCACCCAGCCCATAGGTGTTTCCTTGTAGTAGCCCTCGTGTGACTGAGAGAATGCCTCCTTCTTAGTTCATGCTGTACGTGGTCTGCCAGTTGAGCATACCTCAGACACAATGAAAACCTACAATGAAGCTACCCTGTATGTACAGCGGTGTGGACATTAACTGACACAAATACCATCTCATAGTCACATCGTGAACATCAGTAAGAACTGCAGAGAGCTTTGTGAGTTTAGGGAAAACGAGGTTTTTATAGACTCAGCCAGAGGTCAGGTGTGTGCTCCATGCAGCCCTGGGGCTTGTTTTGGCTCCTCTCCCTCCATGGATGCCTCTGCAGCCTTCAGTGTCTTTACCGTGACAGGAAACACAACTTTGAGCAAAAGTGACAAGTTAGCAATAAAAAACAAAAAAAAACAAAAAAACAAAACAAAACAAAAACATCCTCCCTTGTGTTTGTCTGCATTACACAAATTGACTGCTTAATATTTCCTCACGTCTTTTATCACCCCTTTAAGGTTTAAAATAGTCTGCTTTGCCCCGCATCTGTCCACCCTATTAAACGCACTGGGTAGGAACTTTCAATGCAGGGTTTCTTCCAGCTTTATATTTTAAGTTCATTATTGTAGTCCTAAATAGCTTTGGGTCTCACCTCTTTTTTTTTTTTTTCAAATTATTTATTTTATGTATATGAGTACACTGTCGCTGTCTTCAGACACACCAGGAGAGGGCATCAGATCCCACCACAGATGGTTGTGAGCCACCATGTGGTTGCTGGGAATGGAACTCAGAACCTCTGGAAGAGCCATCAGTGCTCTTATCCGCTGAGCCATCTCTCCAGCCCCAGTTTTCACATCTCACTCTTCATTCTGCCCCTTGACTCCAGCTAAGGAGGCTTGAGTATGGAGACTGAGATGGCCCTTAGCTTCCTCAGTAAGGAGCACGGGTGGCTTTTTCTGTGTGCAACTGGGTGGGAATCTGGCCTTTTCCAGGCAAATTACAGGTGTGTCTCAGTTACTCCGTGACAGGATATACTGAGCACCTCTGGCCTGTGTGGGGACCCAAGGGCACAGGACATTGCCTGTGTAATGGGAGAGCCATTTGAAAAGCCCGTTTAAAAGGCAACCTCGGAGTGTTGGAAAAGATCAAGCCATGATTAGAAGCCTTGACTCTGCATGCTTTCGCCTCACAGCCCTTCCACAGCTTCTTTTTCTATATAATGAGTGACTTTCAAACAGTGACCTTCTGTTTTTCAGGTTTTTGAGACATCTCACTCTGTAGCTCAGGTTGGCCTTGAATGATGATGGTGATGGTGGTGGTGGTGATGAAAGGTGTGCACCACCATGCCCAGCCTTCAGACAGTGATTCTGAACAAGTCTTGCCTCTGAGGATCTGTCCCAGAGGGCTAAGCATGGCCTCTCGTATCCCTTAGGTTTCCATGTACTGTTGCCAGTGGAAAGTTAGCAGGACACAGCTCTTTCTGTTCTGACTTGGTGTGAATGTGCAACCTTACCAACAACACCAGAGCATATGTGACTGTCGCTAGGCTGTGTGACGCCGCACCCTGCGTTGGTCACGCAGTAAACATTGGTGTGTGGGCACCAGAGCTCCCATCAACACTGTGTCTTGGGCATTCATAGAAAAGATGGATGAGAAATTTAATTTGGTCAATGGTCCTAGAAAATGGAGAAAAGCAGAAAAGGAAGACAGTTTGCTAGCTGATCCCAGAGACAACGACTCTTAAACTTCTGGTTTCTTTTCCATGTCCTTTTCTATTGAGATCTTTTATCCTTGCATATTCCAGAAGTGGAACTTCATGTAGTTCTTTGTTTCATATTGTGGAGCTTCCATACACAGCTTGCTTCTTTCTCTTTCTTTCTTTTGCATCTAATCATGTGAAGTAGCCAGTACTTTACTATAAATCCATAGGCTAAGGTAAGCAATCTGAACACTTTCAGGCAGGACCTGGCTCAGCTATGGGTATTTAGCTATCCAAATGTGCTTTCAACTTGAGTTATTTTCAACTGCTGATAAATCTTTAGGGAAATAGCTCACATCAGTCAAGGAGTGTCTTTTATATAGGTATAAATCCACAGACACAGTTGCACCAGGACAGATTGATTGATTGGTTGATTGATTGATGTTCTGGCTCCTTATTTAACATGGCAGCTCGGATATTTTCCTGAGTGCTACAGGGCCAGGCCACTGAATATCACCCAATGATCCATAACCAACATGCAGCACAACACGCGGCCGATAGCAAGTACTCAACAGATACTGTTGGATCAAAATGCTTGCTTGTAAAATGGATGCAAATATAAAAAGTTCTGCTTTGTGTACTGAGTGAATGCATGAGTGGTCTGAGCCTTTGGAAGAGGGCCTTTAATTTTTGCTGAGTCCAATGTATGTGTTTGTTCTTTCAGGCCACACATGTACTGTAGTATCTAATTTCTCATAAGTTTTACATGAATATTTAAATTATTTTCTCCTCTCCCTCCTACCTCCAACTCCTCATGTACTTTGTCTGTCTCCCTCTCAAGTTTATAACCCCTTCTTCTATAAGTATGACTTATATGCATATTACATATGCATATTTGTAATATATATATATATATATATATATATATATATATATATATATTCCTTCTGAACTCATTTACTGTTGCCCTTTGGTGTGCATGTTTAGGGCTGACAATTTATTTTGGAACTGGATGAGTATCAGAGGGCTGGTTCCTAGAGAAAACTCATTCTCCCTCTCTCAGAAGCCATCAGTCACTGGAGGGGTGGCGCCTAGTCAGCGTTGTATGTGTTGTTGTTACAATTATCAATAAAACTACCATGAACGCCGGGCGTGGTGGCGCACGCCTTTAATCCCAGCACTTGGGAGGCAGAGGCAGGTGGATTTCTGAGTTCGAGGCCAGCCTGGTCTACAGAGTGAGTTCC
>NC_034602.1:67063927-67067208 GCF_900095145.1 Mus pahari
GTAGGGATAGTAGCTTAGAGATGAATGATAAAAGTATAAATAAGGTTCAGTAGTAAGTAGGAAACGTCAGAACAAGAGCTGACTACATCTAAAGCCATAATCGTATCAGAAATTGGAAAATGGTGGAGACACTGATCTCTCTCGTGTAACATAATTATGCGTGGCGTGAGATCAAGTGGAAGGGTTTCAGCAGGCAGCTAGAATGTAGATGGAAGATTAGCACTGGAGACACACAGCTAGCAGTTAGAATCTTGGCCCTGTGGAAGCCAAGGGAACTCCCTGGTCTCCCAGGCAGGGTGTGCCCTTTGCTTTGCCTTCTGCTCTGAATCACAGAGCAGACTGATTTTGTGCTCCAGGGCAGGGTTTGAGTCCTTAGGATTCGTGTGTCGTGATGCAGTGGGCTGCAATCTGTGGATTTCAAAGGGATGAAATGTCTTGTCCTATTCTCCTACAGTTAAAAATAGATTTTCCTGCAAGAGATAAGGGGGGGGGGGGACATTATAAAAGCGTCTTTTCCTAATATCTGACTGAGTGCCATAAAGCAATAAGCTGCGGGCATTTATCAAGTCAACACTTTTATCAGAGAACGATAAGACGTTTAAGCTGCATTAGTTTTCATAAACCATTTACGGATCCTGCTTAGAGAAGTAAAGTGGCATAGAACTTTGAAACTTTCACCTTATGAGATGTGTGGAAACGTTGCTGTCTGGGTTACTCCTTTCCTAGGAGCAACAAGAATGGGATGGGCAGGCTCTGTGATGCTGCCGGCTCATTTAGTTCCTGCTCACATCTCCATCAGGAAGCCTCGGCTCGTTGAGAAATGAAATTGATCCCTCTGGGTGAAGGAAGGCATCAGACAAATCGACCGACTAGATCACACAAGTACACAGTCTCCTTGGACACTGACTCCAAAGTACTCATTGAAGGTCACGTGCCATGTGCTCAGGTTCCAACCACACCCACAAAGGCCAATGATGGACAGCACATGCAACTTTGAAAGCTAAAGCCTAAAACAGCCATAAAGGAAGGGGTGGGGGAGGGGGAACAATAGATTTAACCAGGCATAATTGAAAACTTTTGTGCTGTAAAAGGCGGCCTAAGAGATGTTAGGAGGGAAACAGAAAAGGAACCGATATCATGTGACGGGTGTTTCTGCCCTAAATATATAGAAAGTACGTACCACTGAGACCACATCCGTCAGCAAGAGGACGTGCTGGTGGGGATGCAGGAGAAATCTGAGAATGCTGTGACTCCTTTAGGAAGGGCATGGGGGAGTAATGCTGCTTGCCTCGTGGTTACCAGGAAGTCCCAAGGACACTCTAGAAGCACACCCTCAGTGATCGATCTCTCACTAGGTCCCACCTCCCAAGAACCCATTCAGTGACTTCATCAACGGAATAACTTATTGAAGTGAGCGCCCTCGTGACCCAGCCACTTCTCAACCACGCCACCAGCTGGGGACCAAGATCTCAAAGCATGGATCCATCTTCTTTGGAGGTTGGGAGGGGCTCTCTCCAAACCCCAACAGTGGTGTCTGCAGTGAGCTCTGCTCTTTATAAAGCATTTCTTCCGCTAATATTTAGATATTAAACAGTTGCTGAGATAACTACGGCCGTAGTCAGTCTTGTGAAAGAGAAGCACGAGGTAAAAGAAAGCAACAACTAGCTGGGAGTGGTGGCGCACGCCTTTAATCCCTGCACTGTGGAGGCAGAGGCAGAGGCAGAGGCAGAGGCAAAGGCAAGGGAATCTCTGAGTTTAAGGCCAGCCTGATCCGCACATCGAGTTTCCGGACAGCCAGCAGTGTTATCAGAGAAAGCCGGTTTTGCAAAAACAAAGAACAAAAACAAAACAAAAAACCCCCTACTATGTAGTGACTGTTTAAATTTAACATAGGAACCAACCTTTCACCTCGCCCATGATTGGAAGGCATCCAGGCGGGAGTCAAAGGGAAGAGTTGCAAGGCCAAGGCAAAGGCCCAAAGAAAGGCATGTTTGGAAAACTGAACGGAAGCCTTCTTGGCTCATTGCCAGAAGAGGCTTTGAGGCAGCTAAGGGCGGGGCAGTGGAGCTGATCATCAAGATTGTGGGCCTTACCTGACCTACCTCGGTGAAAGTCCCTTTGGGTTTTAGAACTGAGGAGAAAGGACTAAAGGTGATTAATTATGAAGCAGATTCCAGAGCGGGAAAAATGAGACGGGAGAGCTGATGGATCACAAAGACGATTTAAAAAGGAGTTCAAGGGATTTAGTTTCCACACTACAAATCAACCTTTGATTCCTCTTGTACTGCATTTTGTACCAGGTGTGGAGAGATGGGCCATTATTGTCTGCATCGTGAGGGACGAGAACTTTCTTCTCTGGGCCTTCTTTTAGTTCGTAGCTGAGGAGCCTATAACAACACATAGATTCGCATATAAATCCAACAGAAGGCTTACACAGGATGAGAGCCTTCATAATGAGATGAAGACCCAAAGCCACAGGACTGGTTGATGTCTGTGTAGTCTGAGGAGGGGGAGGAAGACAGGCATGAGGGGACATGGAGATTGGAAAGAGGGTGATCTCTTGGTAAATGGGAAGAACTTGACAAGGTTTCTCCCTGTCTCTGTTCCTTCAGTGCTAAGCAGATTCATCTCCTCTGGCCAAAGGAAGTGTATCTCTCCAAGGAAGGCCTTTGCTTCAGGGGAGAAGGTCGAGGAGCTGGCGAGTGTGACCGCTCCTCTTGGCTGTTCTCACATGCCAAGATGCCATATTTGGGGCATCTTAAGTTGATTCCTCCTTGGGAAGGCTTTTGTTCACACACAGTCACATTCCTAACCTGGTGCTCTAACACAGTGGTTGTCAGCCTTCTTTCTTATGGTGTGGTGACCCTCCAACCACAGAGTTATTTTTCACTACTATGTCATAGCTGCAATTTTGCTACTGTTATGGATCATAATGTAGATAGCTGGCATGTAGGATGCCCGATGTACGACCCCCATGAAAGAGAAGTGTGACCTCCCCTGAAGGAGCCGCTACAGTGGTTGACAACCACTGTAGTCTCGGAGGTAAAGGGAGGAGTTACCTTTGGTCTTGCAGCTTGGCTCATTTTGTCTTCCCCGTCCTTCTGAGGGGCAGAAGAAGCATGACCCAGTGAAGAGGTGTTGAGTGGGGTTGGAGCGGGGAAGAGGGAAAAGCCCCTCGCTCCAGTCTCGGGAAGGACGCGCACCCAGTATAGGACGCTGAGACCTACTTGCTGTAAACACACGAGGAAGTTTATTGAAGACAGGACAAGACAAGAGCTCAG
>NC_034602.1:67074464-67076503 GCF_900095145.1 Mus pahari
AAAAAAAAAAAAAAAACCAGCCTGCGACCTACCCCTGCTGACCCCAGTCCCATGGTGTGTTAAGAACACCAGCCTACGGCTAAAGGTGTTATCTTACAAGTACCTCAAAACTTACAGTCTTAAATTATAACTGTGAATGGGCCGCAGCTAGGAAGGTTGAGAACCACTGGTCTACATCGTGAGTGCCAGGCCGGCCAAGACTACATGGTTAAACCCTGACTCAAAGCAAAAGCAAAACCTTCACACATAGGCATGAGTTTTGCCTACATGATCCCATGTGAAGTACATCAGGTGAAAACCATGAATTGCTAAACTTGTGAACTTACTACAGGCCTTTCTGAAAAGCCAGGAGATTTCAGGACACTTAATTTCATTATTTTTTAAATTGTTCATCTATTATGATATATATATGTTAGACTCCGAGAACACAGAGTTAAAAGGTATTCATGTACTAAATAAATATGTGGATACTTCCTTATCCCAAATGGTGTAGGAGATTGCTTTATGGTAAATCATGACGTATAAAGGACATCTGATCAGGCCACAGAAAGGACCCAGAATGGGACATGCCAGGGAGCCAATGTAGCATATGATGGCTGGGAGAGGCAGGACAGCATCTGACACAGATTGAGGCTAGGGGAGGCAGGTACCCCAAGATAGAAAACATGAAGGAGTAAACTCAGGATCTTCATCTTGGTTTTGTGCTCCTCATTGGCCTAGGAGGCCAGTCAGAGTTTTAAGCAAGGCTCAGGGAGGGGCGCTCTTCTCTACACAGCCCCATGCCTAACCCTTAAAGTATAGCAAAATGTCATTGGGTGTGTCTTCTCCTCCTTCTAGCTGCTTCTCTACATCCCTGAAACGTGTTTCTGTGCCTGGGCGTCTTGTCAGTACAGTTATGGCTAAGTCCATTTGCACGGTTACTATGGCCCTAGACAAGGATTTCTGCAGGTGGCCAGCATCCTGGCAGCTGTAATATGAAGCAGTGAAGGACCCATCTTCACTGCCGAAAGCAATGAAGGAACTCATTGTCGGTTAGCGCTTCAAGCTAAGTTTAACCCGTCATCCCAGTGGTGGCCATGTTCCACTCCCACCCTACCCCCATGTGTCTGGTTGACTTATTATACAAAGGGCAGCAAGCTGTGGTTCATGGTGCCTGTTATGCCAGGGAGTGGCACTATTAGAAGGTGTGGCCCTGTTGGAGTAGGTGTGGCCTTGTTGGAGTAGGTGTGTCACTGTGGGTGTGGGCTTTAATACCCTAGTCCTAGCTGCCTGGAAGTCAGTCTTCCACTAGCAGCCTTCAGATGAAGATGCAGAACTCTCAGCTCCTCCTGCACCATGCCTGCCTGGATGCTGCCATGTTCCCACCTGATAATGGACTGAACCTCTGAACCTCAAAGCCAGCCCCAATTAAATATTGTCCTTATAAGACTTGCTTTGGTCATGGTGTCTGTTCACAGCAGTCAAACCCTACGACAGTGCCTATAGACTCCTTCTTGGCTCTTCTCTCTGGTGTGGCTGCTACTGGTAGGACTTTAGTGCCTTGTACTTTGACTCGTTAGGATGTCAAGACAAGATGTGGCCCTTGCCCTCCAGGAGCACATGGTATAGTGATGGAGACTGTCAAATAAGCAATGATTACACCTAGTGAATGTGATTAGAGTAGACCCAGGTGTTATGGACATACATGGGGGCAGCGGCAGAATCAGCCTTTGAAAGTGTGCCGGGAGACTGTCAAGATAGGTTTCTTGTATGAGACAACAGCTGAGATGGTCTATAGACAGACAAACAGGAGCTGGGCACGGAAGAAGCTAGAGAATGTTCTGTGCACATTAGTCAAGTTTCCATTGCTATGGAAATGCCGGCAGTAACTGATAAAGAGCACAGGTGTATTTTGGCTCACAGTTTTGGGATGTTCTGTCCATGGTCAGTTGGCCTTGTTGCTTTGACCCTGTGGGGTCACATTGTGGCTAACGTGTGCTGTGGAACAAAACTCTTCTTTTCATAGTCAGGAAATGAGAGGGAGGAGAGGGAGGGGGAGG
>NC_034602.1:67076718-67119273 GCF_900095145.1 Mus pahari
AGGAGAGGAGAGGAGAGGAGAGGAGAGGAGAGGAGAGGAGAGGAGGAGAGGAATGTGTCACACAGTCTTTTCAAGGGCATGTCTCCAACAACATGAAAGGCTTTCCAGAAGGAGTGCTCAGTGTGTGGGTCCAGCCATTTAACATAAGGGTGACATTTCAGATCCTAACAGTGGTGGTGTGCACGACCTAACAGGAGCAGAAAGTAGGAAATGGAAAGGAAACCAGCCTTTTTTCATGTCAATATGCAATGCAAGTTTTGTTCCTAAACAAGACAGTTTGTCTTTTGGGATGAAGAGGTACCTTATATTAAGTTCTTTAGCAAAATTTTTGTATTAGAAGGCTCTCTCTAGATTTCTTTATTTTAAACCATAAATAAAGACAACAATACCTTGAAACCATCTGCCTCACAGTTAGAATGACGTGTGAAGGTCCTCTGAAAGGAAGTGAAGTAATTGAATATACATTTCGTAAGTGGTTGTGGGGGTTGGCGTCACAATTGTGAGCTTGGGTATCACTGCCAATAAGCTTTTTAAAGGACCACTTCAGAAGAAATACAATTAGTGGTTACTTTGTGGAGATCAGGAGTATACATCTACCGGATGAATGGAAATAAAACCGTCCTTATTTTAAGCAAATGGATATTTGTGGCTTGAGATTTTTTTTTCCCATGAGAGCATCGAATACAGATCTTGAACTTCCTGTTCTGGACATAATGCAGCAAAGCTGTGTTCACTTCTTCCTTCACTTTAGCCTCTCCTGAATAATAGAGAGCAGGGACAGAAACAGCTTTGTCTTAAGTGAGCCCGGGAGATGTGTGCCACCCTGAACTAGAATCTATGGGTTAAAAACTATCAAAGGAACTGTGCCTGAGCACAAGAGTCAGGCCTAGTTTTTACAGCACCCCAAAAACCCCTTAAAAAATCCCCAGGAATGAGAGCACAAGAAACACAGGGGGCCAGACTGGATGGAAGACTGTGGATGGGCATTTGGGGGGTTCTGTCCAAAGTGCAGTTGGCTCCATTTTTCTGCCCCATTTCACCCAGATGGCTAACCAGACTCTGTACCGTGTGAATTGGGAAGTCTGTTCTCTGGAGAAACAGAATCAGAGGGCAACCAGACCGAGACTCAGACATAGGAGGCTGAGGATAAGCAGTCCTAATGAGAATATGGGTAAATGAAAGAGTACCCCGCACAGTGACTACCAACACCCTAGCAAGTGGGATAAAGCGGTGGGAAACCTGGGCATGCTGACATTTGGGGATGCCAACTTTAGCGAAGGCTCCAAAGCTCCTCCATGTCTAGTCTCCCTTTATTCTTTTTTTGGTTTTTTTGAGACAGGGTTTCTCTGTATAGCCCTGGCTGTCCTGGAACTCACTTTGTAGACCAGGCTGGCCTCGAACTCAGAAATCCGCCTGCCTCTGCCTCCCGAGTCGAGTGCTGGGATTAAAGGCATGCGCCACCACGCCCGGCTCCTTTATTCTTTTTTGACTACTCAAACTCCCTCACATCTGGCAGAGAGCACAGCTACCTGGATAGAGACTCTTTTCCAGATGCCAATCCCACTTCCGAGAGAGTCGAGTCCAGACCTACTATGCTCTTTCAGAAGAAACGTGCTGTCCTTGTATTTCCCCTCTCTTCAGTGTCTGCATGTGTTGGTGCTGAAGAGGCAGCTCAACCACAGGGACAAGGACAATACCTTAGGATCCTGGAGCAACAGAGTGGAAGTAACCAGGCATGTAGCACAACTCTGGGTTCCATCCTGTCTCGGTTAGAGCTCCCATTGCTGTGATTAAAAGCCATGGCCAAAGCACTTGGGGAAAAGGATTTTAGCCTCCACATCCTTCTGACAGGCCATTTTGAAGGAAAGTCAAGCCAGGAACCTGGAGGCAGGAATGGAATCAGAGACCACAGATGCATGCTTCTGACTGGCTTGCTCCCCATGGCTTGCTCAGCCTGCCTCCTTAATACACTCCAGGACCACCAGCCCAGGGAAGGCACCACCCACAACGATCCAGGACCTTTTACATCAATCATTAATCAAGAGAGCACCTACAGATTTGCCTACAGGCCAGTCTTATGGAAGCATTCTCTCAATTCCTAATCATTTTCTCCTCCCAGATATGTCTAAGATTGGGTCACATTGCTAAAAACCAATCAGCATGCATCCATAGTACCATATCAAGACAGGGGCTGGGGGAGGGGTATCTCAGTGAAGTGCCTACTCTGTAAGCATGAGTTCCTGAGTTCAAGTCCAAGAACACTCACCCATCCCCACAACACACACACACACACACACACACACACACACACACACACAGAAGCCTGATAGGTGGACAGAGATATGTGGATCCCTGGGTCTCATGGGTGCTGTAGTCAGCAAGCTCCTGGCCAATGAAAACATCAGAGGAACAATGCCTGAGGTTGACCTCTAGACATATGAGCAAACATACACACACACACACACACAAGCACAATCATATACAAGGAAGAGAAGAAAAGAAGGGAGGGATAAGAGGAGAAAGGAGGGTAGGGAGTGAGGGAAGGAGGGAGGAAGAGAGAGGAAGGAACAGTTGCTAAGGATGGAGGGACTTCCGGGTCTAATTGTCCTGAGTGATGTTAAAATAGGAATAGAGCTGACGAGTTTGAGTCACTGTGTTTCCCGGTCTGTTTGTTGTAGCAACTCTGGCTTGTAAACTAATGGATACCAAGTGTGAGGCAGGGGCGGGTTTGGTGTGGCTGTACCTGGAGTCCTCGCACTTGGGGTGCAGAGGAAGATTGCAAATTGAAGGCCTGCCTGAGCTACATAGCGAAACAGTGAGTTCGAGACTAGTATGAGCTACACAGAGAACCTGTCTTAAAAAAAAAAATTTTTTCTTATTAATTAAAAAAAAAATTAGGGCTGGAGAGTTGGCTCAGTGGATAAGAGCACCGACTGCTCTTCTAGAGATCCTGAGTTCAATTCCCAGCAACCATATGGTGACTCACAACTATCTATAATGTGATCCAATGCACTCTTCTAGTGTGTCTGAAAACAGCTACAGTGTACTCATATACGTAAAAAAAAAAATAAATCTTTTAAAAATATTTTTTAATGATTCTTGGCTTTTCACCCAAATGCTCTCTGATGAAATCTACCAAGCCATACCGTGCGCTAGCTTAAAATCAAATTCTTAGTGACTCGCTATGAAATATGAATGACCACCAAGCATTGTGAGGCTGTTGATGAAAGCATCCAGCATAGGAGGCTGACGCCAGAGAGAAACAGCCAAGGAGCTCAAAGGGATTGCAATGCAGAGAGCAGAAGAAGACTTCAAAGAGCACGGAGTGAAATCCTCCAAGACATGGGGAGAATATCCTGAATACATGAATAAGGAGTGGGATTCTATCCATTCAGGGAATAGAGAAGGACTCTGAGAAATTAATCATTTAAGGAGCAGATCATTCAATAGGAGGCTTAAAAGAAATACAGGAAGTTAGAAGAAAAAGATTGGTCAACAGTGGGGGCAGAAATAAGAAAAATGAATATTCCTGTAATCCTAACATTTAGAAAGATGAAAAATGGCAAAGGGATTTACAAAGAATAGTTTGTATAATACGGATTTATGAGTTGTAGAAGTTCACTAGTACAGTATTTCTGAATATTAATTCAGAATTATTCTAATTAAATGCATAGGAATAATTGTAATCCTTTGAGGACACATTTGACTTTTACCTGTTCTTTAAATATATTTAAGTTGGTCATAAATCTTTCCAGAGCTTTGTTTTATTTTTGCTGGCCTACAAGCCAAGTTTTCTTACCAGGAAGATAAGGACATCCCGGAGGCTCAGGATCCAGTCAGAGATGATGAATTATTATAGGAACTTTAGACCATTTTTAAAGCCAGAGAACAGAGAATGAGATGGTAGCCTCACTCCCTTCAGTGTTGATACAATGATGCTTCTCTAAAACTGAACGTGCTGGCAGCTGTGCTGTAGGCCCAGAAATGATTCCTGGATTTCCAGAGAGTCTGGGTGGCTTCGGGTGCCATGTCCTAAAGGCTGCTCATGTTCAAGAAAGCCTACTGTACTGGCTGGTTTTGTGTCAACTTGACACAGGCTGGAGTTATCGCAGAGAAAGGAGCTTCAGTTGGGGAAATGCCTCCATGAGATCCAGCTGTGGGGCATTTTCTCAGTTAGTGATCAAGTGGGGAGGTCCCCTTGTAGGTGGTGCCATCCCTGGGCTGGTGGTCTTGGTTCTGTAAGAGAGCAGGCTGAGCAAGCCAGGGGAAGCAAGCCAGTAAAAAACATCCCTCCATGGCCTCTGCATCAGCTCCTGCTTCCTGACCCACTTGAGTTCCAGTCCTGTCTTCCTTTGGTGATGAACAGCAGCGTGGAAGTGTAAGCTGAATAAACCCTTTCCTCCCCAGCTGCTTCTTGGTCATGATGTTTGTGCAGGAGTAGAAACCCTAAGACACCTACTATACATTTAGCTGTGGACTACTTAGTGTAATGCTTCCCAGGCCCCCAGCTGTGGCTGTGCTGTCTTTCTTGACAATGTCCAAACCCCGTGTCTGCTCCGCAGTCCCTCACATCCATGTTACAGCGTTCTGTAAATGGAGTCTGAAGCGCTATTCTATCACACTGGAGTCCAGCCCTGAGTTCTCCTGCCCCAGGCAGTCTCTGCTGCTTCCTGGCTCTTTCCCTGCCTTTCCGCAACTCTGTTTCCTGTGTTCACCACCCAGAGACAATTTTCCCAGCTTCTGAATATCCCATGTTTTAATCCATTCTTCAAGACCGCTTAATTCATTACCTTTCAACCAGACAGTTTTCTTCATCTGGAGATAATAGTCCCCTCTTGAAATAACAGCTCCATTCTCACAGAGTGGTCACCGTCTCTCTGGTCCTTGGCCATCTTCATCCTCTCTGGAACATTTTCCTTACCGTGGAAAGGCAGTAAATAATTGCTGAATGAGCACAAGTGAATTTAAATGAGAGGGCTGTCTACCTGTTACTGCTGGATTTTCTTTGCTGGGAATTTTTATGGCTTCTTTAGGAAGTCTATGCAGAGTGATCTCGAAGTCCATGAAAATTTGCTCTGAGTCTTATGTTTATGATAGATTTCTTTATTCAACATGCCCGACCCCTAATACACAGTGTTTGCAGATCTTCTGGACCAAAGCTCGTAGCTCTTCCAGTTGTATTTTCGTCACCTCTCTTCAGTGTATAAAATGGTAACAGTAGCTGTCTGCTGTCTGCACTGACTTCAGTGAATCTTTCAGAGTTACTAGGGCAGAACTGTTTTTAAGAAGCACTGCCTCGCTTGCCCCACCACTGCAGATCAAGCTCCTATTGTAACTCTGACAGGCAGGATGAGTCACTGTCTTGGCTGGGCCTGTTTCCCTGGAGGTCAGGTACAGGAGCAGAATGCCTAAGACCACCTCTGGCCCTATAACCTCACTCTAACTCGCAGCCACTTACTGCTTTATAGAGACACTTCTAACGTCTTGGTGGATTTAACAAGCAATTGACACTAGGGGTCATGGGCAACTTTATTTTTCTAGCTTACATATAATTGCTTTATTTGCTTCAAGAAAATTCAGGCCAAAATATAGGCTCTGGGGTGTCCCGTGCCTTAATCTGTTAGGCCAGGGAGCACCATCTGGCCTTTGACCTAGGTGGCTGCGGATGAAGAGGAGAGATGGGGACCCTTGGTCTGCAGTCTCCCTAGGGCTGTGATTGCCCGCTCCCACGCTCAGCCAGAGCTAGCTCTCCACAGGGGAAGGGAAACTTCCTTGAGAGGCCATGCTCCTATCTCTGAAGCTAAACCCTGCAGGTGTCCAGGTATCCAATCAGTTTCTCATTCTTTCTTTCTCATTGGTCTAGTTTAAGAAAGGGACATGGTCCCTTCAGCCTGAAGTGAGTGTGAATGCAGTCGGCCAGCACACAACTTCTGGAAGGCACCCCTCCCCCCCCCAACATGGAGTCAGTTATACTGCGTGTACAGCGCCCCCTCAGAGCAACTGCCAGGGGCAGAATTCTGGGTGGGATAATCCAGGGGCTGTTTTCCCCTTACTGGAATTGGAACCGGGTCAGAAGTCAACCCAACTGCCTGTGCCCAACCAGGAGGTCACACTCCTCTGCAGAGGTTTGATTATAACATAAAACACCTTCTGGGCTCACGTGGGCCACACGTCCACCGACCATCTGCCACTCGGTGCCTGTGGCTTAGGTAGTCGATCACAGAGAAGAACTTTGCATCCTGACCAGGAAATGTTAAGCTTACGCCATTACAGGAGGTAAGAGTGCAGAGCGTGAAGGGAAGGCTCTCTGAAATTGGAAAGCAGGGGAAGGCTAAGATGCCACCTTGTGACTTTGGCTTCTAGTTCCACTGCTCTATAAGGTTTTCTACAAGGGTGTGTCCTCTACTGTGGCGTGGTTTGTTATGTTGTGTTGAAAGCAAGGGGACCCTCTTAGGTCCTGCTCATGCATCTGTGTTTTAATAAACTTGGCTGGCTGTGGAAGGGAAGGGTTGCGTTATGCTAGGACAAGGGCATTCCATGTGATCCAAACTTCGTGCTGTGTGGCCATCGCCGTCCATGGGAGCCATGTGAGAAGTGTGGCCCAAGCCCTTACTGCTCAGGGCCTGTTCTCTGTCTCATAAACTAAGAGTTATAACAGATGTGGATAGTGTTATTTTTAGTAAGCTATTCTTTTTTTTTTTTTTTTTTTTTTTTTTTTTTTTTTTACATTTCAAATGCTATCCCGAAAGATTCCCATACCCCTCCCCCCACCTCTGTTCCCCTACCCACCCACTCCCACTACTTGGCCCAGGCCTTGCCTTGTGCTAGGTCATATGGAGTTTGGAAGACCAAGGAGCCTCTATTCCCACTGATGGCCGATTAGGTCATCTTCTGCTACAAATGCAGCTAGAAACACAAACCCAGGGGGTACTAGTTAGTTCCTGTTGTTGTTCCACCTACAGGGTTGCAGCCCCCTTCAGGTACTTGGGTACTTTCTCTAGTTCCTGCATTGGGGACCCTGTGTTCCATCCAGTAGCTGGCTGTGATCATCCATTTCGGTGTTTACCAGGCACTGGCGTAGCCTCACAAGAGGCCACAGTATCAGGGTCCCTTCAGCAGTATCTTGCCGGCATGAGCATGAGCATTAGTATCTAGGTTTGGTGGCTGATGATGGGATGGACTCCGAATGGGGTCCTCTCTGGATAGTCCATCCCTTCATCTCAGCTCCAAACTTTGTCGCTGTACCTATAATTTTTCATGGGGGTTATGTTCCTCATTCTAAGGAGGAATGAAGTATCCACAAATGTTCATCCTTCTTGATTTTCTTCTGTTTTCCATAATGTGTCTTGGATATTCCAAGTTTCTGGGCTAATATCCGCTTATCAGTGAGTACATATCTAGTGACTTCTTTTGTGATTGGGTTACCTCACTAAGGATGATATCCTCCAAATACATCCATTTGCCCAAGAATTTCATAAATTCATTGTTTTTTATGGCTGAGTAGTACTCCATTGTGTAAATGTACCACAGTTTCTGTATCCATTCCTCTATTGAGGGACATCTGGGTTCTTTCCAACTTCTGGCTATTATAAATAAGGCTGCTATGAACATAGTGGAGCATGTGTCCTTATTACCAGTTGGAAGATCTTCTGGGTATATGCCCAGAAGAGGTATAGCAGGATCCTCCGGTAGTACTATGTCTAATTTTCTGAGGAACCGCCAGACTGATTTCCAGAGTGGTTGAACAAGCTTGCAATCCCACCAGCAATGGAGGAGTGTTCCTATTTCTCCACAACCTCGCCAGCATCTGTTGTCACCTGAATCTTTAATCTTGGCCATTCTGACTGGTGTGAGATGGAATCTCAGGGTTGTTTTGATTTAGTAAGCTATTCTTTATTTATTCATGCATGTGACAATTTCATGCATGTGAGCAGTGTATCTTGAACCCTCCCTCCTACTTCCCCCAGGCAACGTCAACACATACCCCTCCCTCTTCATGTCCAGCCTCCGTCCCTATCTCTATCTCTGTCTCTGCGTGTCTCTGTCTTTGTCTCTCTCTCTCTCTCTCTCTGCCTCTCTCTCTCCGTCTGTCTCTCTGTGTGTGTCTCTGTCTCTCTGTCTCTGCGTGTCTCTGTCTTTGTCTCTCTCTCTCTCTCTCTCTGCCTCTCTCTCTCCGTCTGTCTCTCTGTCTCTCTGTGTGTGTCTCTGTCTCTCTGTCTCTGCCTCTCTCTCTCTCTCTCTCTCTCTCTCTCTCTCTCTCTCTCTCTCTCTCAATAACTCACTGAGTCCAAGTGCTGCCGCCTGGTAGAATGTTGGCTGATCTTGTTGGCGTATTCTTCTGTGGATAACCACATCTCCATAGCTGCAGTTTATAAGTGCCATGGCCTCGTGTCCGGAAGAGAACATTTCACAGCACTCCTCCCTAGAGTCTGGCTCTTACATTCCTTCTGCCTCTTCTTCCTCGATGTTTCCTGAGCCTTGAGGTTGGGGGAAGCTGAGTATCCAATAGAGAACTTTGTCCAGTTAGAAATCTCTGCATTAACTTCTGAGCACTGCAGGGAGAGTCTTCTCTGGTTGAGGACAGCATTAAACTACTAAACCATGTGTATGGACAGATAGATAGATAGACAGACACACACACACAGACAGACAGGGTCTCTCATTGAGCTTACTATGTAGACTGACTAGTCTTGAACTCACAACCTTTGCCTCCTGAGTGCTAAGATTAAAGGTATGCAGCATCATACCCGATTTAAACATAAATATGTAGGAGACAGTTGAACTATATGTCCATTTAGCAAGAGAGCAGTAGTAGGTTCCCTCACAGGGCCCGGGACCTCCCAGTCATGAGCTTTTGACCAGCCTTATAATGCCAGGTATGAATTTCCTCCTGTGTAAGAGGCCTCAAATCCAACCTAAACCAGTAGGTTACCCACATAACCTTCAGGACACCACTGTACCAGTCAGTGTACCTTGCTAGGCACGTCGGTGTGTAGCCCACAGGGTTGGATGCTGTGTGGCTTTTCACCTTCAGTGGCTCACGTAGTAGCTTCTGGAACTATGAAAGCTAAGCTATATCAGGCTCCTGTCAGCAAGCATTTCTTGGCATCTACAATAGTGTCAGGGTTTGGTGACTGTATGTGGAATGAATCTGACATAGCTGTCTCCTGAGAGGCCCTGCCAGAGCCTTACAAATACAGAGGCAGATGCTTGCAGCCAACCATTGGACTGAGCACAGGGTCCCCAATGGGGAGTTAGAGAAAGGACTGAAGGAGCTGAAGGGGTTTGCAATCCCATAGGAAGAACAACAATATCAACCAACCAGAGCTCCCAGAGCTCCCAGGGACTAAACCACCAACCAAGGTGTGCCCAACCAAGGTGTGCACATGGCTCCAGCGGGTGGGTGGCAGGAATTTATGCAATGCTGGGGATGGAACCTGGAGCCTTGTGCACGCTGACCAAGTGCCTTTCACTGAACCAACTATCCTAGCAATCAATTAATTAATTAGAGCTTTTGAGACAGTTTCTCTAATAGCTCTGGCTGTCATATCATTTATTTTTTTAAGATTTATTTTACGTATATGAGAAAACTGTAGCTGTACAGATGGTTGTGAGCCTTCATGTGGTTGTTGAGAATTGTATTTAGAACCTCTGCTCACTCTCTGGTCGGCCCTGCTCGCTCAGTGCCTGTTCACTCCAGCGCAAATATTTATTTATTATAAATAAGTACACCCAAATGTCACCAGCTCATAAGCTTTCCAAGAGTTGTGGCAGAGTCTAGGGAGAGTTGACATTATTCTTCTCAACCCAAAACCCTTTCACACGCTGGTGTGATCTGATACGTCCCAGAGCCGTGGTAAAAATAGGGTTAAGAGAACAATTTATGTCTGCATTGCTCTAAAAATCATTCGGTCTCCTTAACGTTTCTCTGCATTGCACACATGCTGACATTCCTCCTGATTCCTCCTTCCCTCCACCTTTGTGTGTTCTGCACACTTCCGTCTCTGCTTCCTCAGCTCTTTCTTTATAACAATTGAGAACTGTCACACTGAGGTCAAAACAAAACCACTTATTGATTTAGTTGTGTCTTCATCCTAGAACTTCAGTAGTTAATAGTTTGGAGAGAAACTTTCTGCCTGTTGCGCATTGTGATAAATGATTGAAACGTGGTATCTAACTTAATCTTTACAAGTCCTTAGTCCCACGTTTTTAGACAAGAGGACAGAAACTAAAGATAGGATGGAACTTGCCCCCAAGTCTTACAGCTAGAAAGTGAAAAACTGTAGACTCTAACACAGGTTCCACCCCACCCCCACCCCACCCCCCAAAGCTCACCTGTATCTAGGGACTGAACTTTGAGGTTGGTGGCCTTTCTGAGATACACCTTGGGCTACGCAGAAGGGTAGTGGAACATGGTTTCTGGAACGGGAAGCCTGGTTTGAACCTTGTCTTGCCGCTGGCTGTCCGGAAACCAGCTTGCCTCACTTAGCTTGTATTTCCAGCCTGTGATGTGAAAAACTACGCTGACTCAGGTTAGCAG
The DNA here is from genome assembly GCF_900095145.1 of Mus pahari. Taxonomy (NCBI): domain Eukaryota; kingdom Metazoa; phylum Chordata; class Mammalia; order Rodentia; family Muridae; genus Mus; species Mus pahari. The sequence goes on from NC_034602.1 coordinate 67,087,259, forward strand.
GAACAATGTAAACCTTTTAGCAGAATGGGGACAGAGGTTGGTAGTTTGCCTGTGTTATTATTTATGAAGAGAATGCCACTTGCTCCCCATACAGCCCTCCTCATTTCATACCGATGTATCTTTGAAATACTGCTGGGAATCTACCGTGAGTGTAAGTGTCTGAATAAAGCAATGGTTCTCAACCTTCCTAATGCTGCGACCCTTTACCTACTGTTCTCCTGTTTTGGTGAGATCCCCAACCATAAAGATATTTTCAGTGCTACTTCATAACTATAACTGTGCTACTGTTATGAATCGTAATGTAAATATCTATGTTTTCCAGTGGTCTTAGGTGACCCCCCGTGAAAGGATCATTCAGCCCCCACAGGGGTGGCCTCCCACGGGTTGAGAACCACTGGTCTAAAGCAAAACTGACCCAGTCTTGCTTTCATGCTGGGCAGCTAGAGGTCAGCAAGTCCTAAGAGGTCCCCCACATGGTGTGTGCAGGAACATAAAACAGGGTTTCCACTGAACAGTTCTAGAATCTCCTCCTTCCACCTCTCTCCTAAGAACCAGATGCTACATAAATACTTGGGATATTGGTCTAGACGAAGAACTCTGAAAAACTGGTAGAGAGGAGTAGAGGATCTCTCCCCAGTCTGAGTCTTCCAGCGCGAGGGCCTGAGTGGCCTGGTGGCTGGGTATGGGGCTCAGAACCGAGAAACCTAGGCTCTCCTCCCACCTGGCATCTCACCACAAATCAGCTTTGTTTCTCAAGCATAGAAAAAAGGGTACTAGCAGCTTCCTTGACTCTCCCAACTTCTGGACGTCATCATTTGAAAAGTGTGCAAAAAGAAATGCCACGGGTTACGTGTACAGCAGGGGTACAGTGCTTGCCCAGTGTGTGTGAGACTTTAGGCTCCATCCCCAGCATGTTCACAAGCAGACAAACCAACCGGATTTCTTCTACCCTGGATGGGAATTTTATGTTGTCGGTAAATCGTGCTTAAAAAGTGAACACGGTGCTTTCTTAATGTTACACTCCTAATCGGAAGTTTTCGAGTCAAGCCCCAGCCAAGCTAAGCAGCTACTAAGATCCAAGTTTAATAAAGCTTTCTTCTTCCTGTAATTAAGAAATGGAAGCTTTGGGCCCTTAATTAAACAAGACTCTCAAAACCAGAGGTGAGCGCCAGCTCTGGTTTGGGTGGCACCAGACGTCCCATTTAATCACTCCGGTGGCTCTCAGCCCATTTCTGTTCGTAGTGCCTTCTCGTCTTCATTTAGAAGCGTGGCTGTCGCTAAGGTGACAGTTTGTGTGGATCGATGGTTTCTGACCCTGGTGTCTTAACGAGCTGAGTAGCCATTTTTCACAATATTTTACAAATATGTTTTAATTTATCCTAGCAGGAAATACATCTCTGAGTGTGTGTGTGTGTGTGTTCATAGCTGTGTATACACACATATGAACTAAAAACCAAAGTATCATGAAGTAATTTCCCCCCCTACTTTGTATTCTATTTTCATCTCTTCAACTTATTTTAAAGAGAATGTTGGTCATAACCCATTAGATAGATTGCCAAGTCTCCTCAATTCACCTTAGTCTAAAAGTCCGTCCCTCTTCCCTGGGCTTCACACACTCTCAGCTCACCCTAACACACACACACACACACACACACACACACACACACACACACACACTCGACCACCTCCTTGGTCATCATCTCAGGACTTTTGAGCCGAGAGACAACAGCTCCTCAGCTGCTCGTGGGAATTCCCTCCCTATCCCCAACAAGGCTCTGGTTATCTCTGGAGAAAAGACCAGAATCCTGAGCGCTTTGGAAAAGCTGCACAGTCCCCTCCTAAGGTGTTGAAGGTTAGCTGGCTCTGGAATATTCCTGAAGTGTGGCAGTGCTGACTCAGGGCACTGTACAGCTGGCTTCAGGAAACACACGTGGACGTGGACGGGCGCTCATCCAGATCTGCCCTGATCACCCTGGCAAAGAGGACTCTTGCAAAGTTAGCTCTGACTTGTGCTCCACATCAGTGGGCTGAGTCTGCTGAACAAGATGGGAAACCATAGGACGGGTAGGAAACCAAAAGCCCAGGCAGAGTGCAAATTCCTGAATATGCAAGACAATAAGAAAAGCAGGCAAGCAAAGGTAGTTGTTGCACAACTTAAATATCCTGAAGCAGAACTAGCAGTGACTAAAGCCACCTCTGTATCATTGGATCATAAACACAAGAATGTTTATGGCCCATCAGACTTTGCCCCTAAAGGCTAAAAGGAGCCCTAAGTGGTTACTACAAGCCCTGCCATCTTACTGTGTGTTGGAAAGCGGGTAACTTAGTTTCTTTTACCATTGCAGTGGCAAAATTCCTTATAAAAGCAATGTAATATATAGAGGGGGTGTATTGTGTCCTAGTTGGAAACACAGTCCATCATGGTTGGGACTGGTCGGAGCAGGTGTGGGGAGACAGCTGACCACGCCTCAGATCCAGGCCGGAAGCAGACAGAAATGAGGACTGGTACACAGTTTGCATTCTCCTTTTTTTTTTTTTTTTTTTTTCCTTCAGCATGGGACCGTGTGGGGGCGGTGCTACCCATATTCAGGATGGGTCTCCTTCTAGCCCTTTTATACTACCATAGGCACCGACGTATGCTTCCTAGTCAAATCTAAATCCCGTTCAAGTTAACGTTGAAGGTTGTTAACCATCGCAGCAGGTCTGCATATTTGCCCAGACTTTGAAGGTCACACATTAGCTATTGGTAGCCTCACTGAGTCAGGCCCAAGGGCAGCAGTGGGATAACAGGGACAGACATTCGAGTTCTACGACTGTGACTCTCTTCTTGAAAAATCAGCATTTTTTTGCCTTCCTAGAGTAAGGTCCTGGATACCGACACAGAGAAGTGATATTAAATGAGTCAGTTGCTCTGCCAGTTTGCAGATTCTGCTCTTGCCTCTCCCAGGTGCCAAAGGTCACTTATTTTGCTGAAGACACACAATGATTACAAAGCCAGCATAATCTATCGACAAAGCAGGGGGAGAGAAGGCATAATGAAAACAATGGAAGTTGTATGAAGTTACAAGTGTGGGCGGCCGGACATAAGCTAAGCTCGCCTACTTTTCTAAAGAAACAGGTTCTAGGGGCTGGAGAGATGGCTCAGCAGTTAAAAGCACTGGCCACTCTACCAGAGTATCCCAGCACCCACATGGCAGCTCTGAACTGCCTCATTGAACACCCACAAAACATTTGCAGGAGTCCTCAGAAACTACAAAGTAGGAGAGGCGGCTCTCCATAGATCCCAAGACCGGCAGGCTCTTTTCCGCTGTCTCTTCAATTTGAAATAAAGATTTCTCCTTGTTGCTAAGAAAAGGTAAATAAAACGTAGTTCCTGCTCTACTCTCAGACTCAGTGAAAAGAAAAACAGAACCAAAACAGAAAGCACAAAATGAACCTCCGGTCTCCAGCCAGACGTGGGTGACATAATTGGGGTGTGTGATGTTTAGAAGCCCCTCCCTGCAGACTCTGTCTTATCCAATGATTTGACCAGCTGTACCTAAAGCTTGGATCCTACAAGTGTGCACTGTGCAGAGTGGCATGGCACTCTCATGTTCTGGCCTTGTGCACCGTGACATTCGTGCTTCCCCTCACTTGTGTACCATGTGACATTTGTGTGCCCTGTGTACCATGACATCCATGTGTTCTGCCCTTGTGTATCCTGGCATCCGTGTGCCCCGCCCCTGTGTGGCGATGACAGTCAGCTCTTCCACAGTTGTTCTCAGTTCACGGTGGATCCCACACTGGCTCACACCCTCTGAAACTCAAACAGCAGAGACTGGCAGGGAGAGAAGCCACCACCCACGCACCTCATACGACGTGGGAGATATGTATCCAAACACTGATGCTTCATGTTAGGAATCCTCACTGCCTCCGTTGCTATTTCTAAATATTTGATTTCCCTCGTGAATGGTGAGGCAGATGTAATAGGGCACTCTGACAAGCTAATGAAAAATGCTAGAAATATTAAAACTCCTGGGTTTGAGGGATAAGCAAGGGAAAAAACAGAAACAGTTGCCATTGTGGTCAAGGAGGTCCTTGCTCAGGCCTGGGTAAGCACAAGGCGTTTAATGAGATTATGTTAAACGTAGAGCTGTTCTAACTTGATGCGTGTTGCTAAAACAAATTCACAGCAGTGAGTAAAAGCCTCCCACAGAATCCCAGGGTTTGCACCTGTGGGCATTGCTTAAGAGGTTCAGGCAGGTTACCATGTGAGACCCTGACTTGAAAATGCACACACACACACACACACACACACACACACACACACACATCAGGGTCAACGACAACTTCCTAGTTCTCTGAAAGTGAAATTCGGGGTTTTCCCAAAATATTGTGTTGAGTCATAAAATACTACCCCAGGCTTGGTGCTAAGAGTTAAGGTGAAAATTCTAACCCTAATTTTAATAGGCACCTAATTTTAAAATGCAGCCCGATTGTGCAGATATAAGTAAATGATTAAGAATTACCTAAATACCTAAACAAAGCCAGGTGTGGTGGCACAAACCTTTAATCCCTGCACTTGAGAGGCAGAGACAGGCAGATCTTTGTGAGTTCAAGGATAGCCTGATCTATATAACTAATGAGTCCCAGGACAGCCAGGGCTTCATAGTGAGACCCTCTAGAGTGATATGAATGAATATTATATTTGTGAATATGACATATACATGAATATGATATATATTTAAGTATGTGATATATATGCATATATGTACATAATGTATATATGTATAAGTAGACTTGAACATGGTAAATCCGGCACTGATGAAGTACTGACATTTGCTTGAGGACGTTTGCTAGAAACCTGCAGCTTTGGGAAGGCTGCAGTGACATAATGGTAGAAAAGTCGTCTTTAATTAGATGGGAACCTGCAACAACTCCTCCGTGTCTTCTCACGCAGGCAGTGGCCTGAAATGACGAGATGTTTGGGGTTCCTCAGTGTACGTTTTGCCTTAGCTCTACATACCTCATTCAGCCAGTTGAACTTTTCTGCCCTCACCTAGTATGTCTTGTGGGTGAGATTGCATCCATCAATCAAGGCAGGACAAATGTACATCCTCAAAACAGGTGAGATTGCTGGACTGATCAAGAACACAGGGGAACCCTGTCCTTTGTCTGTGCTGCCAGTGTCCAGGAGGCCTTCGTAAGGCTGGTGCGTGTTTGTGAATATTGATGCCTTCCAGAAACACTTGTTTATCCAGTGCTGTCCTGAACTCCACAAGCATCTAACTATACCTCTCTGTGCCCCAGGAAAGAACATGGCCTGAAGGGGTAGGACCAGATGATTCCCTACTGTTGAGCATCAGGCACTATGTGGGATTCTCTAGGTGCAGAGAGAGATGTGAGGGCATTCCCTGTTATCTCTGGTCTTTCATGGATTCTGGGGATCCCTGCCGTGTTGTAAAGGGGTCCCATGCTGTCTTCTCATCCTCTTAGCATGGCAGCAGCTGCCTTCTTTCTCCCAGCTTCCCCTGGAAAATGAGAAGATGCTTCCTCGCCCTCCTGTGACCCGACAAATGGCTGGTTATCAGCCCACTGCTCCCCAGGAGCAGAGCATAGTCCCTGTTTTACCATCTCATGGCCCTGTGATGCGGAGTCCAGGGGACATGCTGCCAGCTCCCTAGTGGTGACTAAAATGTCCCAGAACTGTGGGGTCTGGTACAAACGTGGTGTCTACGGAGTCCCTGTGCACCACGTGGCGTGTTCTGTTAGCTTTTTAAGCTTGGAAGTTCCATCTCAAAAACGTGTTCAGATGGCTCCAGGGTAAGAAAATTCCTTCAATTACTAGAATCTTGGGATCCAGACAATTGCTGTATACCCTAGCTCAATGCATCTATTTCAATGCGCGTCTTTGCAGAAGTTTACATAAAACATTAAGTTTATATATCTTTTTGGGGTTTGTTTGTTTTTTGGTTTTTCGAGACAGGGTTTCTCATTGTAGCCCTGGCTATCCTGGAACTCACTTTGTAGACCAGGCTGGCCTCGAACTCAGAAATCCGCCTGCCTCTGCCACCCAAGTGCTGGGATTAAAGGCATGCACCACCACGCCCGGCTAAGTTTATATATCTTTTAAGATTTGTTTATTTATTACATTTGTGTACAGTGGAGGTGTTTACAGACACAGCAGAAGAGGGCATTGGATCTCTTTATAGATGGTTGTAAGCCACCATGTGGTTGCTGGGAATTGAACTCAGACCCTCTGGAAGAGCAGTCAGTGCTCTTAACCACTGACCATCTCTCCAGCCCCCCATGAAGTTTATTTAACCAGTGAAGTCTCAAATGTTTCAGTTAACTCTCATGTTTACAGAGGAGTGTGCACTGGAGTTTAGAGAAAAAAAGGCCATGTGTGTGTGTGTGTGTATGTGTGTGTGTAAGACTACTTAGAGAAACTAAAAGACATAATGAAGTCTACATGTAGCTCAGAGGTAGAATATTTGCCTAACATGCAAATGGTCAACAGGGGGCGTGTAGGAGGTAGAAGTAGGAAAGGGAGGGGAGAAGAAAGGAAGATGGATGAAGACTGTTTATCAAAGTGAGTTCAGAGAAACCCACAGGGAGCAGTGCCTGTAATCTTAACACTTGGGAGGCAGAGGCAGGATTGTAACCAGGATTGAAGCCAACCTGGCTTACACAGTAAAGCTCCTGGAAAAATTGGAGGAGCATGAGGGAGGAGCTTGAGGAGGAGGAGGAGGAGCATGGGGAGGGGCTTGAAGAGGAGGAGCATGGGGAGGGGCTTGAAGACTGGAGGAGCATGAGGGAGGGGCTTGAAGAGGAGGAGCATGGGGAGGGGCTTGAAGACAGGAGGAGGAGCATGAGGGGAGGGGCTTGAAGATAGGAGGAGCATGAGGAAGAGAAATTCAAGTTTCTTTAACCCAACCAGACTTCAAGATAAGCTTCCAAATAAGCTCTGCCTCTTCTCCGCCCTGTGGAGAATGGTAGTAATAGCACATTAGGGACTCCGCAAGTTGCTTCGCGAAGATATATACTTCTTTTTTATTTTACCTGGAATCTCCGGTGTCCTGACCTTAGGAACCCGGTGTCAGCTTCTGAGAACCTCAGATCAACACATTTATGACGAGTTCTATCATCCATTTCTGAAATTGGTGGCACACCCTAGAACACAATGCAGAGAAGTTAGGTGCTTTAATAATTCTAAGATTAGAAATAAAACACATTGGAATTTTATCCACATGAAAAACGGGAAAGGAATCCTTTTTGCTTGACCTTCCAGGTGATTTTTTAATTTTTTAGGATTATCTATATGTAAACTAGTGATTATGAGATGTAGGCCTCTGGTGGTATATGATGATGTCCATGAAATAGTGGATAATGGGCACTTCTTTAAATGGAAAAAAAAAAAGTCCTAATTACTGGACAACAAAAATAAATTAATTTAATTCCGTACTTGGAGAAGGAAAATCACTGTGATCTTAAAGTAGCATGCATGCGTCTATAAGGTCTTCCAGGCTGAAAATACTGCTGGAATCTTAAGGAAATGTGGTGCCCACTGCTCACCCACGAACTCAGGCATAAAGCTAAGGAGCTGGGTGTCTAGAGAGGGTGGGAGGTAGGTGCTAGTGAAGGACAGGATTAGAATTTGAGCCCAACACTCCTGCCTTTGGGGCCCAGACCTTTAATCACTAGCCCTGTCTGCAGCCAGGGAACACACCACATCACTCGTACTCCCCACTCTCTTTCCTCCTTTCCCCGTCTACCCAAGATCAGTAGTCTGTGTGGTAACACCCTCAGATGTCGGCTCTGACACCTCCGTGTTTGTCACCACGCTCTGCTCTGTACGGCAGGGTGCTTGGGATTGTGGGATGTTTTGAGGTAGCTTTGCAGGCGTGGGCTGGGTTCTGCCAGTCGTGGAACTGCCCAACTAATTGGTGGAATGTGTTCTTTCATGCCCCATCTTTGCCTCAAAAAATATTAACAATAGCATTGCTGTTGGTCAAGAAAATAGCAGCTACCAGGGCTGTGTGCCCTTAAGCCAGCTGAGTCTATGAGGTCAACTTCCAGTGGTCCTGGAGTCCTAGGTTTTCTATTATTATTATTATTATTATTATTATTATTATTATTATTATTTTCTTTATTTACATTTCAAATGCTATCCTGAAAGTTCACTATACCCCCTGCCCCTGCTCCCTTACCCACCCACTCCCACTACTTGGCCCTGGCCTTCCCCTGTGCTGGGTCATATAAAGTTTGCAAGACCAAGGGGCCTTTCTTCCCAATGATGGCTGATTAGGCCATCTTCTGCTACATATGCAGCTAGAGACACGAGCTCAGGGGGTACTGGTTAGTTCATATTGTTGTTCCACCTACAGGGTTGCAGCCCTCTTCAGCTCCTTGGGTACTTTCTCTAGCTCCTCCATTGGGGGCCCTGTGTTCCATCCAATAGCTGACTGTGAGCATCCACTTCTGTGTTTGCCAGGCACTGGCATAGCCTGACCTAGGTTTTCTTAGTGGATGTTTATAGACACATGTCCAGATTAACACGTGTTGTGACAGGGAATTGCAACTGTTATAACTAGCCTTTGGGGGGATGGGAGGTCTTATATTTGAGACTATGAATCGGGGGGGGGGGATGAAATAAGTAAGAATGTATAACTCTTGCTATGACTTAAAGAGTGTACACTCTATGCCCATAAAGTCTCCCCGTCATAGCTGACTAAAGATGAACAAGAGCAGCAGCAGCAGACACGCCACCGCGGGTGGGAAGTGCATGAGGCCCCTCGGCCCTACACGAAGACCCGTAGGCAGCCAGGGAACGCTGAGAGGGAGAAATGGCCTTCCCCAGGAAAGAGATATCCAATACCAAATGATTTGCCCTGAAAACACACATACAGGTAACATTACATGGACTAAGCCGGTTATACTCATGTATATATTCATTTCTATATATTATATATGTAATAAGAATGAAAATGAGGCTTGATTTGAAAGGGAGCAAGGAGTGATATATGTGAGGGTTTGTAGGGAAGAGGAATGAGAAGGGGGGATATGATGTAATTATATTTTAATCTTAAAAATAAAAAATAATTTTAAAAAGAATCCATATCAATTAATGTCACTTTATGTTTTACTATCTAAACGTAGGCTGGACCTAAGAGTCATTACTAAATCTTTTCGAAAGAAGACTAACAAATTTAATAGTAAAATAAGCATAATATGAACTCCTAAACTTCATAAAAATATTTCCAGTAGGATGTACAGCATAAATTCTGGAGGTGATGACGACATTTAATTGGGGCTGGCTCACAGTTTGAGAGCTTCGGTCCATTATCATCGTGGTGGGAAACGTGGCGGCCTGCAGGCAGCCGTGGTGGCTGGAGAAGGAGCTCGGAGTTTTGCATCTTGATCCAAAGACAACCAGGAGGAGACTGTCTTCTGCACTGGGGAGAACTTGAGCTCTGGAAGCCCTCAAAGCCTGCCTACACAGCCTCCTCTAAGGCCACCTCTATTCCAACAAGGCCACCCCTCCTAATGCTGCCACTTCCCATGGGCAAAGCCTACCACAGAAACATTAATATTTAGTCACGTCACAGAGTCATCACAGAGATTGATCTTTCCAGCAGGGCGGCGGTGGCGTAATGAGGGTGAAGAAATTTTGTTGTTTTTTTTTTGGTTTGGTTTGGTATAGTTTGGTTTGTCTTTTTTTCGAGACAGGGTTTCTCTGTCTAGACCTGGCTGTCCTGGAACTCACTTTGTAGACCAGGCTGGCCTCGAACTCAGAAATCTGCTGCCACTGCCTCCCGAGTGCTGGGATTAAAGGCTTGCGCCACTACTGCCCAGCAGGGTGAAGCAATTTTAAAGACGGTCACGAGACTACCTTGTGAGCGGCTCTAAGGTTCTCAAGGAAAGATAATAAATGGTACTTCTCTGGTCAAGAAGGGTTTACACTTTCTGTTCCATGGTAGAACTGGAGTGAAGCGAAGGAATTTGTATCCACAGGAGCAGAGTGGAAGGCCCTGCTGACAATATTTTCAGCAAAGTTTAGCAGCAAGCCCCGGTCCCTAGTAGATGCAGTAGTAATATATGGAAAGAGGTTCATAGCAACTGCTTGGGATCGCTTCACTGGGAAATTTTAAAGGAGATATGGGAGATAATCAAGGGCTATCTGGTCATGGGCGGCAATGACGCACAGCTTGTGCCAAGAGTTAACCATTATCCTCTGTATGTGACAAGGCTAAACGGGAATGATTGGGGGGTTCCTGTCGTATACTCTTGAAAATCCCTGTATGGCTTGGATGCTTTTCCCAGCTTCTCCCAGAAGATGACCCTGACCATCAGCTTTGTAAAGAAAGGAGACGCCACCCTCGTGTGGCACGTGTGTGGGGGGCGCCCTCCTGGCCTTGCAGTCGGAACCTCCTTTTGATCTTCTAGAAGCCTGAGGGTCAGAAGGTGCATTATGCCTGTGGCTTGTGCCCTGCCTCGCTCGCTGTGCACCTCGACGCCTGGGCGGCCCTGCCGTTCTCAGCAGCGGGCTTGGTCTCTGGCCGCCCTTTGCCCTGGCTCTCCTGGCCAGAAGTGGCTGAGTGGTAATTTGTTCCTAGTCAGAGGCACAGCCCTATCAAACTGCAGCCGTGTGTTTATCTTGTAATTCACAGACAAGAAGAGGGGAGGCAAATTCCAGCCTTTTAAGAAGTTATTTGGCAAAAGGAAAAAGAAAGGCACCCCGTTGTCTCGGGAGGAATCGGCTGGGAGGCAGAGTCACCCGCCCCGGAGTGCCAGCAATGGGACCTTCTCTTCGGATGAGGAAACCCAGGAGAACAATCTGAGGTAATCGCTCGCCCTTTCCTTGCAGGTCTCTGGCAGAGTACCAGGGTGAGGAAAGAAACACCTGGGGGGTCAGGTTTGGGGTTTGGAGGGCAGGGGCAGCATCACAGAGGTGTCCCACCTGGGCACGAGGGTGTTGATGTCACCCTGAGGATTGAGCCTGTGTTTGTCTGCTCTCACTGGTGGCAGAGGGCAGCACTTCACTGGCCAGGCTCAACAGGGGTCCTTTGATTGAAGTCCCAAGTTCCCATGATCCATTACTTGTCAAAGAAAAGCTATCCAGAGTCTGGAGCTTACACCTGACGCAAGAATACAGATCTCTGAGGCTCAGGGGAGCCTCCTGCCATGCCCCGGGAAGCTCCCGCTGCTTTGAAAATGTGTTCTTCATGGCAGGCATCTTAACTTTCCTCTCCATCTCTCCTTCCTCCTCTATCCTTTTCCTTTCTGCTTTTTCCCTCTCTCTCTCTCTCTCTCTCTCTCTCTCTCTCTCTCTCTCTCTCTCTGTGTGTGTGTTTCTCTCTCCCCACACCTCTGTTTAACTGTCTGCCTCTCCCTTTCTCTCTACCTCTGTCTATCTCATTCTCTGTCTCTTTCTGTCTGTTTCTCTCTCCCCCTTCCTGTCTTTCTCTGTGTGTCTATCTCTCCACGTCTCTTTCTGCCTGTTTCTCTCTGTCTCACTCTGTCTCCCCTCTCCCCAGTTCTTTCTTCCTTCCTAGGACACAGGCACTATAAATCTGATCAAGAATCTTAAAACTAAGGAAATGGAGGGTTTGGGGTGTGGCCTTTGTCACCTGAATGCTGGTAGCGCTCTTGGAAACCATCCCAACCATGGGCGTGATGTCTTTCAGCCCTGCTGCACTCGCTCGCTAGCATCTCTCCCTGACTCAACAAAGAACACTGCATTCTATCGAGACCTTCACTTTGCTTGTTTCTTACTGGGCTGGCTAGAGAATTCAGGGACCAGGCTTTATTCAGCCTCCTGACTTACCTAACATGCGCCAAAGATAAAGGTGCTCTTTAGAGTGTGTGACAATAAGAAAATTCTAGCAGATAACTATTTGTGTTACAAAACCCCCAGGCAGGCGGCACACGCTAGCTAAGCCCACTGCAGTGTTCATTGACTGCTGTTGGTTCTGACCAGTGCTAGCTAACTCTGGCTTGACAAGCCTGTGTTTGTTTTCCATTGGTTTTCTCACACAAGAAAATGGTCAGTTTTAATTGCTCTCCTTTAGAGTAATAAAACTCTGAGGAAGGAAAGGTCTTTGCTGAAAGGAAAGCATAGCAAACAGCTACGGGACCGGCTGCTGTGGCATGGGCATTGCCGTGGAGTCGACTGTGGTCTAGCCTCTCATGCTGTAAAACATGAATGTAGGTCTTTTTCACCACCTAGCAGGACAAGGTACAAAACTACAGTCGTGGAACCAAGACTTAATCGGTGGGAAAATAAGTCAGCCTAAAGAGTCCACCCTTGGACAGATAGACCCTCTGAAGACACACTTTGTTTTTGTAGTAGGACGGTCTGATCAGTCCCTTCCCTGTGTCCTATTGAATTGGTTTGAACGCTTAAATGTTCTCTTCCCATTTAACTTCTGCAATTCCCTTTACTTCTGGAGGGTTTTCCTTAAAGCTTTAGGAAATCTTGGGAAGTCTTACACTGGGCTAAGCAACTCCATTACTATCTATATAGATACTATCACTTGTATTGACAAGTTCAGAAACCTGCACATATGGTATGGGACATATTTTAATTACATATTTGTTTATATAAGTAAAAATACTCATCTCTTAAGGAAAGAAGCTAAAAGGATGTTTGGAGTATGGATTTTTGCATCTGTCTTTAAAATAGTAATAGAAGAAAACAAAAGTAACTTAAAATGAGAGTTAAGCATAGCTGTACATACCTGTAATAGCAGGAGAGAGAGGGAGGACTGTTAACTCAGAGAGCGACCTGGTATGCCAGTGAGGCCCGGACCAGCCAAGGCTACATGAGCCCTCTCTCTAAACAACAAGAAGCAGCAGGATATCCCTTCCTTCCAGGATATAGTACATGAAGACCTATAGCTGAAGGTCTGCTCATTTGCCGTAGTTACAAATGGAAAAAATTGAAAACTACACCTTCCTAAAACTATGTCCAATTTACTGCTCAGTTGACAGGCATGCTGCATAAAGATTTAGAAATGAGTCTGAAGGTTTCTTTTCTTTCCATCTCCAAAATAGAAAGAGCTCACTGACACACGAGACTTCCAAGTCCCATGGACGTGGGCGTGGACATGGTTAAAGTGGCGGATTCTATCCAGTGTTGAGGGAGAGTTTCCTGAATATTAGGGTTACCCTAAAAACCTGGGAGGCTGAGCCTGTGTCCAGGGGCCTAAGGCCCAGGAAGGTGGGATTTAGTCATTAAAGTTGCTGAAATCTAACAGGTTGGACTCCAAGAATCTATAGTTCTAGAACTGTCTCTGTGGCCGAGAACAGCTGCTCACTAATCTGCTCCCTTTGCCTGCCGTTGGCCGTCCCTTGGGGCTTTCAGACCATTCTGCTGTTCCTGAAGCTGAGGAGCCTTTGTGGCTCTTTGACTGGTGTTTTAAAATCACACATGCCTCTGGGAAATTGAAGCCTTACCCATGATAGTTTTAAACAATTTATAGCATCTTCTTTGCTCGTCAACTGCAATTAATAGCACATTTCCAAACATATGTTAAATAAACTTTACAAGTCAGCATCTTATAGGCTGAGGTGGCAGGTGTGCTGTGAGTTCAAGGGTAGCCTACGCTACAGGGTGAGGGCCAGACCAAGCAGGGTTACGTAGCAACACCCTGTCTCAGAAACAATAATGACAGGAAGCAGAAGGAATAAATGTTACATGTCAAGAGAGGGAAAGTGCCATCTTGGTAAATATGTGTGCGTGTATATGTAATTATTGATTATATATGACATATATTAGTAATTTTTCTTAAGTCTTTGCAGGGCTTTTACTCTGCTATGCACCATGTGAGTCTCTAAGAGGGATCTCCTACATGGCAGGATTCCTTTGATCGCACACCCCTTTTTCACAGAGAGGATCTGATGGCATTTGTTGAAGTGGCCACACGTTGTCAGCATTAATCTGTTTTTGCATCAGTGAGCTCACATAATACCATAACTCTCTAAGATCCTTAGTATCCCAGTTAAAAGGTGAGAAAGCTGAGACTAGAGTGGCTAGCCCAAGGTCACAGAAGTAACACATCCCCGAGCAACTGCAAACAGTAAAACAGTGTGTTCCTACACGTCCACTGCTGCGCCTCCCAGAGAGGCTGCAGCATCGTTAAGGCCATGATGTCGTCCTGTTCTTGGGTCTCTGGGCTCAGATGTCTGATGTCTTCCTGCTATTGGATGAGATGTGAATGCTGCTTCCTGCCCCTCTTCCTGGACACTTGATGTCTACGTTGGCACACCCAACTGCAGCATTCACAAATGTCCGCTAGAAGCTAATAGGTCTCCAGACACAGTGAGCTCACATCCAGATCTGAATAATCAAGAAAGGGTTCATGGATGAGGAGGCCTTGAGGCATCTTCTAACAGTGGGCAGGATTTGGTATAGCTGTGGAGCAGGGCATGAGCCCGTCAAAGTCATGGCATAAGCAGAAACTTGAATGCTAGGAGGAACGCGGAAAGCTGGGTATAGTAGTGTACATCTAACATCCCAGGATCCAAGGGATTCTGGAAAGAGGATTGTGAATTCCAGGGTAATTCGGGCGCCCTAGTCAGGTTCTATCAAAGAGTGGAGGGAGGGAGAAGTGGAAGAGGGGATAGTCTTACATCTCTTTCTGTAGGCGTGTGCTAACTTTACACCATGAACAGGGAAAGATGTCATAAGAAAAAAAAAAAAAAACCCACAGACAAATATCCTCAGGATTTAGGCACACATATTTTGCTCGTTTGAAAGATTAAAGTGGGCCAACCTGGGTTACAAAGACCCTGTCCAAAAAATATTCTAAGGAATTCATACTTGTTAAATTTTTCTAGATGTATGAGAAGAGTAGAGTCAAGTTACAGGAAACAAAGTTAGAGCTTTTATGTCTCCACTGAGTTCAAGGAATGCAAAATCCTCCACAGAAGGAAGGAAACCCTTGCCAAGTGTTATTTCTTGGAAAAGCCTTGTATTGGGGAGCAGGTAAAGAACTTTTGCAATTCCAGAATAAAAGGTCAAAACCTTTTTAAAAAAAGAAAAAGGCAAAGGATTTGGGTAGACATTTCTGAGAGACAGACAGAGAGAGAGAGAGAGAGAGAGAGAGAGAGAGAGAGAGAGAGAGAGAGAGAGAGAGCTGTTAAAATAAGCCATGCTTGTACAACAGGGAAATATGTCATAGCCATGAGCTACAGCCCTAAAGACATATTTTTAAAAAGTATTAAAAAGAATGTGTAGTGGTTAGAACCTTCATCTCTTGGTGGTAAAGCATAAATTGATAAAATGATTTAGGGCAGGGGCTGGAGAGATGACTCAGTGGTATAAAAAGCATGTACTGTTCTTCCAGAAGAGTTCAGTTCACAGCACCAACACCAGGCAGCATACAACCACTTGTAATTCTGGGGAAGCCAATAACCTCTGGCCTCCAAGGACACTGCGCTCAAGTGCGAACATGTTGACATAGACAAGCGTATACGCAATTAAGAGAAATAGCAATCTTTTTAAAGAAGGATTTACGGTAAGGTGGAGACTTTATCTACTACCTTCAGTTTACCAACAGTGAAACGGAGCAGCAGAGAGGTGCTGGTAGCGATGTGGCTCTACTTTTAGACATGGTGGTTTTCATCTGGAGCAATCCCATCTGTATTCCCTTCACCTAACCCCTCCTTGATCTTTGGTTTTCTAAATAACTGTGCCTTCCCCCTGGGGAAGCAAGTCCCCTTCTGCTCCACTCAGCCTGTTAATTTTGCATAGCTGTGACTAGACTGTTCCAGTCAATGGCTGCTGGCCACCATGCACTTGGTTAGCACATCCCGACAGTGGGAGCATGTGTCTGAAAAAAAAACACTGTCCACTTTGTGGCAAACAGGAAACAAAGAGAAAGACAGGACAAGACCAGGGGGGAAATACACACACACACACACACACACACACACACACACACACACACCCAAGGACCCACATATACTCTCCAGCTAAGTGCCACCTAAAAACTTTCCAGAGCCTCTTGAAATAGTGTCACCAACTGAAGACCAAACCTTCACCTCCTGAACCCTTCTCAAAACCATGACTAAGTCTCCCCCAGTACTCTCGAAGCTTCTTCACCTTCCAGTGAGAGTGAGTCTTAGGACCTACCATGATTACATTTCCAGCCCCTAGCCCTGTGGCTGGTGTGTTCCAGCCATTCGGTAATTACTGGACGAACAAATGCATGTATGCTGCGTTGTTTGCTTTCCTGATGATTCCGCCAGTACACATCCATATTCATCTAATCCCTCCTCAGTGTCCCCACTGTGATAAGGAACATTGCCATCCCTCACTCTCTGGAAAAGGAAAGGTACACAGTCAGCATCACGAGACAGGTCTCCAGCATCATGTCAGCACAGCTCACGGCTTCATGGTCACACTGAGTTTTCTGTCGCTTGGCCTTGATGGTTTTTAGAAAAGATCAGTTATACTTGACCACTTATCCTTTTCCCATTCCACCTATAGGGCTTGTGGCTAAACTGACCAGGAATAGAGAAGTTTAAGGGAAAAATGAATAAATAAATAAACTGTTGGATGGAAAATTGAAACCGGCTAGCAGTCGACCTGGACCTGCGTGCAGGTCTAGGGAAAGGAGCGGTTTTGAGGGAAGCAGCAGTGGAAGAGATGGGGTTTGTCTTGTGAATGCAGAAGTTGACACTCTGGAGCGGGATGACCCGAGGCAAGCCAATCCCTGGATATGCTAAACCAACAAGTCATCTCCCGGGATTATCATAAGGTCAAAATGTGCACATGGTATTGCACAATCTGTTTTAAAGCCCTTAATAAACACAACGCGATATTACCAAAGATAAAGACACTGCTGCTGACAGCCTTCGTTTTACTTCCAGAGCACAAGCCTAGAGGAAATTGGTTCACGTGGTAGTGAGAGAGGTTTATGAAGAGATCTTTTTCCAAGTGGAACAACCAAGAAGTATGGTAGATAGTAAGGAATCCAGAGGAGTTCAGAGCTTGGGAGACATGCGACATGATCTCTTGTGTTCTGTGATGTAGGGACAATTAGAGAACCCGCTAGCTCCCACCTCTAGACTGTTTACGATTTCAGAATGTCTCCCTTTTCCTTGAATATATGTGACATACCCTGTTCTGCTGTAATTGACAGGCAATTCATTACTCTGTGCTCTACTAATCACCACATATATTTAGAGGATCCCAGAATCCAGGATGTGTGTTGAAGATGTCCAGTTTTGGTGGGTTTTTTTTCCCCCAACAACTGTAGTTTGTTTGATGAGGATATTTAATTGCTCATTAGCATTTCATTTGAATGAGGCTCATGGATCTATTTATAAAGAAAACTGCTGATCAATTGCAATTGCCCCGTTGTCATGGAAACAAGCCGAAATTGGACTGTAATTATATTTCCTTATGTCTGAAGTCATCGCTATAGTAATTACCCAATATCTATGGTCCCAAATTACATGATGCTTGTCCAAAAAGAAAAAAAAGAAAGAGAGAGAGAGAAGACAAAGGGTAAGGTAGGGGGTGGGGAGCATGCTGGCCTGAGGAGGCATTCACTGTGCAGCTGTTGAGAGCCTTCAGATGCAGATGGGAGAATTTCCCTCTGTAGGCTGTGACTCCAGGGTGCAGTCAGTGGGTCCCAGAAGCTGCTGGGCGCTTGAGTGGTATCTGGGAAGCTATTAGGCAGGATGATTTTAGTCCTACAGAGGGCACAGTTACAGTGTCAACAGTCACTACATATATCACCTGATAGTGGAAAATATGGAGGATTTGGTGATTGCCCCAGACAGGCCTCACTTTGGGTCCCCGATCTGCGTGGAACTGGGTCTCTTGGTTGCAGGTGAGCGAGGATTCGGCGATGGAGTGACAGACAGTTCACAGGAGAGAGGGTGTAAAACTGAATGTATTGATCAAAATGAGCATCACATCTTTAATACAGATCAAACAAGAAAAGCGTGGTAGGCTACATCTGCAGATACAATGACACAAAACAAAGAATGAAAGGCCAGGAGGTGGGACCAGGCAGCTTGAGGAGGAAGCCAGGTGAAAGGCTAGTCAATAGTTAAACCCCACTGTCAGGGGTCCCCAGTAAATCCTAGATTATGCTGTTCCTTTGTGCCTAGCAGAAAAACCTGTTTTTTTGGGGGGGGGGGCGTCCTGCTAATGCAATACCACAACCCCCCTACTTCCTAGGCCTTGGTAAGCTTTGCCCTGAGCTTGGCTCTGTTCTTTGTGATGCTTAATCAGTTTCACCTGTCTTTACTAGAAGTGAATTAGAATGTTGATGAATAGGTAACCTTCTTGCTGAATTCTGAGCTCCTGGCTTTAAGGAATTTTTAGGACTTTGGAACACTGGTGGAAACTTTACCTATGGTAAAAATTCAATCTTTAAAGGCATTAATAATATTGAAAGAGAGCATACACCATACTAGCATGCGGATAGGGTTCGTGTATATAGATTATTGGAAATGCCAGGACTCCAGGAGGCTGAGTCTCCTTGAGACTCCTTTTCTCAGGACTCGTTCAGGTTTTCAGACCTGTCTCGAATCACTACTGAAGTGGGCATTGGCAGGTGATCAGCAATGTCACTGAGATCTCATCTGGGGCTGTAGATGGCTCAGAGGTTAAGAGGTTGCTCTTCCAGAGGAATTCCTAGCACCCACATGGTGGTTTACAACTATCCATACTCCAGTCCCAGGGTATCCAACACCCTCTTCTGACCTTGGGAACAGTTTGTGCATGTATTGCACAGACATGCCACCAGTGCAAAGCTCTAGGCATAGTATCCAACATAATTTCCACTTTGCAGAGTAATTCAGGCCCCATCCCATCCTGGCATTCTGGGAAAACACTGCAGCTTTGTTCAATGGTATTTGGCAAAAGGGAAGCCCTGTTGTACCCTGAACTGGCAAATGGGCGGCGCACAATTAATGCAGAGGGAAAGCACAGTTGGGAAGGGCTCGAGTTGGAGGTCATTCCCTGTGCCAATCACATCCCAACAGATTGGCGGTGAAACCCGGTCAATAGTGACGTCATACACCTCTCAGCCCTACAGCTGCCCTCAGTGGTTCCTCCTCTTCATTTTGTGGGCCCCACAGACACATCTCCTTCGGGGAAGAGTGCACATACTCTGGGGCCTCGCTGCCGACCCTGGTGCAAGCAACAGAGTACCATGGTAGCAGCATCCTCAGAAATGGTCCAGGGAAATCATCTGAAATGGCGCCTTTGAGGTCAACAATGACAGGGAAAGAAAACCCTTCACAGGAACAGAGGTTAAGATGTTGATTCTTAATGGTGATGACGGAGAGTCTTAGCATCATAATCCCGCCCAGCCCACGTGCTGCAGCAGAGCGCAATCTTCAGAGCAACCCTGTATTTCCTTCTGTATCTTGTCATGCTGTTATTTGCTATGAAGTAGCCTCCCACGAGAGTTACCTTCATTGACTCGGCCCATGAAATGGGAGAGGAGAAATGCCCGCATCTGCTTCCTCCTGTCCTTTCAAATTCCCAGCGACGATAGTTCAGAAGCTTAAATGTCCTAGGATGTAGAAAAATAGGACCCTCTGGGGAGATGCCCCACCTGCTCAGAGGAGAGGGGGGAGAGAGGATGAGGGAAGGATTGTGGGAGAGGGCGACTGGGAAGGGGGCAGTGAGTGGGATGCAAAGTGAATAAGTATAAAAGAAAAATTAATTTAATTTTTTACAAATAAAGGAAAACAGGACCCCCAACACCACACTAATTATCTCAGTGCTAATATAAGAAGCATTACCTCAGAATTGCCTCCGCACCGTAGTTAATAGGTCCTGTGCTCTCACTGTGTTCAAACCTCCTAGATAGAACCCTTAGGGCTAATGGCTCTGTGCATCAGACACTAGCACTACACCTTCAAATCTTACATGATGTTAGTAGGCCAATGTCAAGAGCTGCTTCCTCTTCTTCTTCTTCTTCTTCTTCTTCTTCTTCTTCTTCTTCTTCTTCTTCTTCTTCTTCTTCTTCTTCTTCTTCTTCTTCTTCTCTTTTTCCNTCTTCTTCTTCTTCTTCTTCTTCTTCTTCTTCTTCTTCTTCTTCTTCTTCTTCTTCTTCTTCTTCTTCTTCTTCTTCTCTTTTTCCTCCTCCTCTGCCTCTTCCTCCTCCTCTTTTGTCCTTTAGAACTTCTAATCTTCCAGATAGTGACTTTAATTTAGGACTGTGTATGGAGGTAATATCCAGTCTTTATAGTGAAAAAGGAGCTCTCGGTCTACCAGCTAACAGTTTGGGGTCCTTGTATAGTTATGAGTCATAATGCTACAATAGTGGTTTGAATATACTTAGCTCGGGGAATGGCACTCTTAGTGGGCATGGCCTTGTTGGGTGGGCGTGGCCTTGTTGGGGTAGGTGTATCTCTTCTGTGAGAATGGAAAATGAGACTCTCCTCCTAGCCACATGGAAACTAGTCTTCTGTTTGCCTTCAGAACAAAATGTAGAACTTTCGGCTCCTCTAATGCCAAGCCTACCTGGACACTGCCATCCTTCCTGATACGATTATAATGTTCTGAACCTCTGAACCTGTAAGCTAACCCCAATTAAATGTTGCCCTGTATAAGAGTTGCCTTGGTCACGGTGTCTCTTCACAGCAGCGGAAACCCTAAGACAGAAGTTGGTGCCAGGGACTGGGGTATTGCTGTGATATCTAGCCATGCTTTTGTTTGGAAGAATGTGGATTTGGGGACTTTGGATATGGAAAGCAGTGAAATGCTTTAAGTGGGGCTTAACGGGCCATCCTAGTCGGGCTATGGAAGATTTTGTTTCTGAGGGTCATTTGAACTGTGGAAGCTTGGCTCTAGATGTTTCAGTGGAGAGAAATTTCAGTATGTGGCCTAGAGACTGTTTTTGCAGTATTTTGGTGAAGAATGTGGTTACTTTTTGCCCTTGTCTGAAGAGTCTGCCTGAGGCTAAGGTAATGTTGTTCTTTATGAGTTGCCTTGGTCATGGTGTCTTTTCACAGCCATGCAAACCCTAAGACTAGTTTTGTTTTGTTTTGTTTTGCTTTGCTTTGTTTTGTTTTGTTTGAGACAGGGTCCCACTGTGAAGTTCTGATTGGCCTAGAACTCACTGTGTAGACCAGGCTGGTCATGAACTCAGAAAGATCCTCCTACCTCTGATTCCACTTATGGGAAGCACTTAGAATGGGCAAATTCGTACAGATAGAAGGTAGAATAGTGGTCACCAGGGACCGTGGAGGAGGAGGAAGTGCAGAGTTATTAGTGAAGGGATATAGAATTTGTTTAGGATGGATGTGGATGACTTGTATAATAAGATGAATATACTTAATGTCAGTGGGTTGTACAATTCAATTGAGTCAAATGGTAAATGTTCGTGTTAAATATTTTGCTACAGTTTAAAAAGATCTTGAACCAATATTATGGATAGTTCTAAGGTTTATAGACCCCAGTATCCCATTTGATGTTGGTGGGTTTGGAAGTAAAACTGGCTTACTGTCTTCTATGTCCACTTTGTAATTGCAGGTTGCCAGGTCCCTCGTGGTTAGTGCCCCTGCCTTGCATAACTGAGCCACTTTGCTCATGTTGCATCTAGGTTCACCGCCAAATACCAACATCTTAAAGTGGAACCCTCTGTGACTGTGAGTCAGGAGCTGAGTTCAGCGCAGTCTGAGTCTCTTGTCCACACTTTGCTGGGCCTGTGCACAGTGTGGCCATAATGCCTGCAGGTCCTGTCTGCCCAGTCCTGTGAAGTCAGTAACCGATTAGAGCTGATACAGGCCCTGGGTTAGCAGGCTTCCTTTCCTCCCCTGCTACTTTGTATTGTATGCACTGTCCCACAGTGAGCGCTTAAGACCATGAGAGTGGGGCGCTCTGTATATCTCTTGCCGTCATTTAGAAGATGCTCCATTTCTCCAGCATCAGAAGAGAGGCTCTGCACACCAGGTCTTTCCTTCTGCCTGCTCTGGAGGAGCCTATAAAATACAGAAACCTCTTGCCTCTCAGTCCCTTCACAAACAAAGAAAAGAGAAAGAAGTGGGGCTCGCCTACTTCACAGTCAGCTGGGAACGACTTTAAATGTCAAGAATAAAAGGGTCCAGATGAACTCTGCTAAGGTACAATTTGTGGTAAATTGTCCCCCACTCCCAAGCGTGTAATTTGAAGCCTCCAGCTGGTTAAGGACAATAATTCCACCTGCTCTTTGTTCCTTAGAAGAGAGTTCAAGCTGGGTTCTCCACCATGTGGGCTCTGTGGTTTCCACTCCAGATTGACTAATCTCTGAAGCTTTGGGTAATATTTTTGAAGTCTTTGTTTCTCGAGCCCCACACTCCGAGAAAAGAAAGTCGTCTGAAAGTCGTCTGCAAGGTAGAGGCGTCTGGAGCCCAAACTGACTTTTGTGATCACTAATGATTGCATATTATTGTCTATTATTACACAAACCGCTGGGCACTTAGATGAAGTCGCTTACAAGAGAGTGTTGACTCAGGGAACCACGACATTCGTTACCACACTCCTCTACTATTTCCT
Source organism: Mus pahari (assembly GCF_900095145.1). Classification (NCBI taxonomy): domain Eukaryota; kingdom Metazoa; phylum Chordata; class Mammalia; order Rodentia; family Muridae; genus Mus; species Mus pahari. The sequence goes on from NC_034602.1 coordinate 67,109,751, forward strand.
CTCAGTGCTCTAAAATGAAACCAAAAACTGAATTTAACAGAATATATAATATATATATATATTTGATCCCCTTAAGGGTAATGGCTGTATGTAACAAGAGGCAGGCCTTGAACTTGCTCTGTAGCCAAGGATGATCTTGAACTCCTGATCCTCCCAAGGGATTACAGAGCAATGGCTATACCAACACAAGCTTCTGATGTGTTTATCATGTGCTTGAATCTATAATAAGCATAAAACGTCCTTCGTTTACTTCTCTTGTGATAGAGGGCTGTGACATCATGAGCTATAGCTTTGGGAAGAATACCTACAAATGCAGATAGAGCACTGGAAGAAGGTGTTTGAAGGCTTCTCCGTCCTGCTGAGGCACAGAGTTGAGCATCCTGTGGTCATTAGTGGCCTTTGGCTTAGAGCAAAAGGCCAAAAAAAAAAAAAAAAAAAAATTAAAAAAAAAAAAAAAACAAAAAAATTACCCTGGGGCTGGAAGCACAAACATTAGAATTATANAAAATTCCCCTGGGGCTGGAAGCACAAACATTAGAATTATAGGTGGTGGTAGTAGCCAGGTTTGGAGACATTAAGATCTCTAGCTTTGGAGCCCTCGGGCCTAAATGGGAGGGGTCCATCAAACCTCTCCTCTCAAGGATCAGGGATCGGTGTGGAAGAAGAGGCAGAAGGATCTTAAGAGCCAGATGGTGGTAGATAACACCACGTCTACACTCTTCCAAACCCGACAGGGAAGCCGCACCTACACACTCAGAGACTGTAACAGCACACACAAGACCTGTACAAACCCAAGACAGGCAAAATTCTAGCACAGAGATGGGAAAGTGGGCCCAAAGCTCCACCCCTAACCAAGAAGTCATTTGCAATTGCTACCTGCTGGGGGGGGGGACTTTTTATCCAGTGGAGCGCCAGAGCTTATATCTGTCATACTCCATGGGAGGCCCCCTGCTCAGGAATAATTGACTAACACAGAATGGATTCCATGGTTTGTTTGTTTTTTTTTTTAAAAAAGATTTATTTATGTATATGGGTACACTGTTATCTTCAGACACACCAGAAGAGGGCATCGGATCCCATTACAGATGGTTGTGAGCCACCATGTGGTTGCTGGGAATTGAACTCAGGAACTCTGGAAGAGCATTCAGTGCTCTTAACTGCTGAGCCATCTCTCCAGCCTGTTTTTTGTGATGTGTTTTTGTCATGGTTTCATATTTTTTGTTTTGGGGGTTTTGATTATTATTATTATTATTATTATTATTATTATTATTTGGGGTTGTTGCGGGTTTTTTGACAGAGAAGGAACCTGAAGTTGGTAGAGTACGGAGGCGCTGAGATGACTCAGAGGAGGGAAAGTATATGACCAAACAAAGACATTTTAAATCAATGTGTTTTTTTTTTTTAAAGAATGTATAAATCATAACAGAAAGAAAAAGATCGTAAGAGAAGAGGAAACTTGGAAGAACAAGGCCAAGTCTAGACAGCAGATTTCTTTTTGAAGTGCTTATTGAGAAATCTGCCCAGGCAAAGTGGGTGGAAACCAAGACGGGTTTTAGTAGTCTGTGTTCCTGGAAGAAAAACGGAGGCTCAGGGACTATCAATGAAGGGAATCCTGGGAAATAACTCAGGCTCTCTGGTGAGGCTCTGGGTACATATCCCTTAGAAACGAGGACAAATCTATGATGAGCCCAAGCCTTGTAGAAGTTGCTGGTCAGCCATGGACCAGCATGCGGCTGGCTTGAGGAGCCCTTGTCCATTGCTGTTTATTGTCTGCAGGCGAGTCTCTTGAGTTCTCTCTGGAAGAAGGGAAGTCATCCTCTTAATTTTTTTAATTCATAGTGTGTCGAGCTCAATAAATGTTCCCAGGCACCTCAAAACAGACAGCAGGGGAAACGAGTCGCAGTAGAGTCAAGGGGGCTGAGATACAGGAGGGGACCTTTGTCAATGATGGTTGGTCCGTTCAAGAAAGTAGCTGACATGGCAGAGAATTCTGCTGGGAAATTGGGATCTATAAAAGTTAAGTAAATGAACGATGATTTTAGATTTCTTAAAATCTGAAATTAAGAAGTTCAACAAAAGTTTTGTTAATATTTATACTATCAGACAAAGCAAAAGAGAATGAGCCAGGGCACAGGTCAGCATGGAGATCTAGACCCGAGTCTTAGCAGATATCGATTTCCTTCATGCAGCAGCTCGTCTGGGTTCATTGAGCTTGATTAAAAAGAATGACAGATACAGGGGAAAAAAGGAACAAAAGACAAATGGCTCATGTTGAAAGTGCCCATCAAAGAGTTAATAGAGGAAAGCTGTGGAGAGATAACCTAAGAAAGAAAGGCTGAGGGTTTCTCCAAAAGTGAGGAAAGAGATGTCAAGCCACGGGTTCAAGAAGCGCCGCAGTGCTCCAGACTGGAGAAGAGGTCACGCCTGCCCACGCCAGAGTAACACTGCCAAGAAGCAAATGAGGTACAAAGTTTTCAGTTTCCAAACGCAAACCTCAGATGATTTTTTTTTCTCTCTCAATGAAACAGACATTGAGGAATATCCATCAGAATTCTGGCCAGTACCGGAGAAGTTAAAACCATGACATGTTTTTCTCTCTGGGTCGGTAGAGTCACAAGACCAATCATCACCACTTCTGACTTTCGTCCACAGAAGAATTTAGGGTTTTGCCTCTCAGTATTGAGAGGGAAAAGCAAAGGAGTGGGTAAATGAAAAGGCAAAAGAGATATGGTATTGAAGGGTGTGAGGTAAAGGTGTATGGGACACAACCTAATTGTATTTTGGATAGGTAATACAAAGACTGGCCATCACACTCTTAAAAAAAAAAACAACCTAGCAAAGTCTCTGTTTATAAGATGATTATAATAAAAATAATTTCATCTCATATTCCACCAGCAAGAAAACAGAAGATAAAGATTTTTAATACCATTTATGAAAAAAATCAAACCCACCAGGTATGTAAGAATAAATCTATCAGGATATGTTCAGGACCGCTGTTCAAAAAAGTACTAAAGCATTCCCAAGAGAAACAAAAGATGTCAATCCTAGATTTTGTAGCGCTAATCCCAGACTGAAAGTAATTGCAGGAACATTGGGGGGTGGGGGAGAAGGGGGAGGAGAGGGAGGGAGAGGTGTTGCAGGAAATAGTAAAAAGATAAAGAGCAGGCACATTCCTGTGCTTGTGCAGGCAACTCTCTGCCTCGGCAGCCTGACTGGCCGCGCACTGGCGGGCAATGGCCGGCCTGTTTTCATCTCATGGAGACTCTGACTCAGAACTCTACAATCTCTCCACCCGGCTCACTAGGTTCCCACTGGTGGGTCGTTACCACGCCAGCCCCATGCTTCAAATCCCCCACCGCCTTTGTGGTGCACCTCTGTCAAACCTACAAATTGCCACCGTATCTTTCTCTCTTGAACCCAGATGAGCCGCTGTGTAAAGGAAAACGCAACACAAACTTAGTTCAGAAACAATGGTAACAATCTCTGGGCGCAACAACTCAAACCTAATCTTGTCAGCCTTAGTAAAACCTGATTCCTCCGGTGGTGGTGAATCCTTGCAGACCCCCCGCCACAAAACCAGGAAACTCTAGCAGCTACATCTCAACCTTCTGCTGTCCCCATTCCAAAAAAGGACCTAACTCTCTTCTGCTTCCTCTCATCCTCCATCCAACCCGGAAGTCCCGCCTACTCGCCCAGTGATTGGCTCCTTTATTCATTAGGTGACTGGTTCACAAGAACAGCACCAGGCCCACCCACAACAGAGAGGGAGAGGAGGGGGAAGAGAACTGGGGAGAGTAGGATTTGATTTGTATAGCAATGCAGAGAGGCAGGATAGCGTCTTGGGGGAAAACCCAGAGCAGGGCTGAAAACACATTAGGGAGTAAGACTTAGAAAGGGTAAGACAGAATGGGCTCATTTCTGTATTGGTTTGTGGTTTTGTTTGTTGGTTGTAGTTTTGTGTTTGTTATTTGTGTCTTTGAGACAGGGCCCCAGTGTGTAGCCCCAACTCATCCTTAGGGCAATCCTCCTGCCCCTGTGTCCTGAGTTCTGGGGTTACTGTCACAAGCTACCATACTCAGGCAGGGTGGGCTTGTTTTTCTTTGTAAAAACAGACAAGCAGACTGAGGGCACAGAGCTAGGACCAGAATCACCAACAGTCTCTGTAATCACTGGCCTTTGAGCTTCAGTTTCCCATCTGAAAAGCAGGCTTAATCATGGATCCTACATGTAGGTTTTAAATATTACAGCAAGATGATGTAAATACTTCAGTAATCACACACACACACACACACACAATGACTTATTGTGTCTAGCTAGAATTACTATTAGCACCATATTTCTTTATAATTGTTATAATAAATAATCTAGAATCAGGAATGCTGGATATCAAATGATGGGGCCAGCACAGCAAAGCAGGTGCCAGTTCTTAGCCTACATACAAAAAAAAAAAAAAAAATTAACAGGGACACACATGCTAAGAATTTCATGACTCAGTCAAGACAGACATAGTGGCTGTTACGATACCCAGGTGGTGTTATGTCCTGCACACAGAACTCTAAGACATTAGTGGACATCTATTAAGCATCAAGCATGGAATTGCACGTGGACACATACACATCTATATGAATAGTAGAGAGTCTGCGTATATATGTAAGAGCACCATGCAGATGGGTTGGGGCAATAGCTCAGTAAAGTGCCTACTGTGTGTGCATGAGGTCTTGAGTTCAGGACTCAGGACCCATGTGAAAGGCCATGCCTGGAATCACGCACACTGGTAATGCCTGCACTGGGGAGCCTCGAGGAGCCCTGGGTTATCCTAGCCAGCATCACCCAATGGACAAGGTGCAGGACGCAGTGAGAAACTCTGGCCCTAAAAATAGGTAGACGGCTTGTGAGGCACAGCACGCCTTCTGGCCTCTACATGCATGTGAACACACATGCACTTGCATATATACACACTAAAAATAATTATAATAATTTAAATAAAAATTTTAATAGACCTTGTAGAAATGAATTGCCTCTTCTCTTATCTGAACTTTAGCTGGAAGTCTGAATTTAGGAGAGAAAATATGGAAAGGTTTAGTCCCATTGATTGAAAACTTTATTTCCTGATGTCATTGGACAGACCTGGAAGTTCATTTTTTAACCTTCAATAAAAATATAGTATTATCTGCCAGGCGTGGTGGCACACGCCTTTAATCCCAGCACTTAGGAGGCAGAGGCAGGTGGATTTCTGAGTTCAAGGCCAGCCTAGTCTACACAGTGAGTTCCAGGACAGCCAAGGCTACATAGAGAAACCCTGTCTCAAGAGACATATATATATATATATATATATATATATATATATATATATATATATATATATATNTATATATATATATATATATATATATATATATATAACCATTTTTTCTTTTTTTTTTTACTGTAATAAGGAATATATGGATGAAGAGGGCATCCGATCCCATTAAAGATGGTTGTGAGCCACCATGTAGTTGCTGGGAATTGAACTCAGGACCTCTGATAGAACAGGCAGTGCTCTTAACCACTGAGCCATCTCTCAAGCCCCGCACCGTTTCTTAGAATTGGGAGATGGTGAGAGATTTCATTTCACTTCATACCTCCAAAATCAATAATGTGCCATGGTTCACAAACCAAGCTACTGCCCTGTAAGACCTCCTGAAGGCAGAACCATCATTCAACTTTATCTCCAGCCTTCCTGGCATGACTTCCTCTCTCATACCTCTCTCCTTCTTGGCTGGCCATACTCTAGTACTGTCTCTAAGATAGATAAGCTGGCTGGCATGGGATTTCATTCCATCAGTCACTCTGCCAGCTCAACCTCGGTGCCACAACATTAACAGTCTCATGTGAGGTCTCATCACACCAGAGGTTACATGGCTACTTGTTCACACAGGCTCTCACTCAAGCCTTTTGGCCTTGAACCTCAAGTTGTTCTTTAGCATGCCTCCTTCCTGCAATTCAGCAAATTAAATGCCATAGTTGAATCAGTCTTCCCAGCTCCATCTAGACCTGGGTGGAGGAACGGTTCACCTGCAGTGCAATGTGGAAGGATGTGTAGAAGGTGCCTCCAATGCTCTCCTGCCCTTGGTCTCAGAGACAAACTCCCTTTAAGGTTCTTCTCTAAGGAGGGAGGATGAGGTGGTGCTCTCTAAGCCGTTGTCACCTGGCACCATTGAAATGGGCTTCCTTGCCATAGGAAGGATAAACTGCTCTGTCTGCCAGAATAAGGACCAGTTGTGTCCTGGGGCTTCCTTCTCCTGAGCTCCCCACTGTGTGTGTCTCTCATCAGGTAGACAGATGGCCACAGACCTTTGAGGTGCAACCCAATAGCAGGGAAGTGTCTGTTTTTCTCTTCTTTTCCATACTAGAGATTAAGCCTAGGGCATTGTGCATCCTGAGCTCTCTGCTAACTAACATTGTCTTCCAGTAAGTGTAACATTGTTTCAGCCTGTGACAAATTACCTGAGTTCCTAGAGTGCTGGGTACATAGAATAAAGTTTGTTGTATTCGGTTTGTGAAGCTTGACAATTCAAATTGCATGGTGCTGGCCCTGCTTAAGGTCCCATGGTCACGTTGGGTCACTGGATGGTATCATAGCAGCATAGATATAAACCAGAAGTGGATGCTTCTTCTTCTTCTTTTTTTTTTTTTTTTTTAAGATTTTCATTTATTTATTATTATAACTAAGTACACTGTAGCTGTCTTCAGATGCACCAGAAGAGGGCGACAGATCCCATTATGGGTGGTTGTGAGCCACCCTGTGGTTGCTGGGATTTGAACTCAGGACCTTCGGAAGAGCAGTCAGTGCTCCTACCCGCTGAGCCATCTCACCTGCCCCCGAAGTGGATGCTTCTTACACTGTGCCTCACCTGGGGGTGGAGGGGAAGCTAACATGTGGGGGAGGGCTAGACTTCTTCCTTTTACTCATCCTGGAGAACTATGGTCTCATGGGAATTGCATCAACTCCTTGACACTGTTCACAATGACCTCACCTCTTAAAGGTTTTAGTACCCCCTAATGCTAGTACAATGGGGACCAAGCTTCCAACACTTGGAGCCTTGATCTCAAACCACAGCCAAAGCATAACAGTTTTTGATGAACTTTGCAAAACCTGTCCAATGGCTTGTCCGTGGGTTTCTCTCCACACCCTTGGTTGTATTCTTCAAACATTGATAGTCCCTTCTTCCAAAGGCTTTGCTCTGTATATCTGCACTGCAGTCTGATTGAAAGTAAAAGACACCCATTTAGGTCTGTCCACCACTTCATAAGTGCTAGTTAGCAAGAATTTCTGGACTGAGCCTGATAGTCACAGCTCAGCTGGGCAGGTCCTCCAGTTAGAAGTTCAGCACCATTGGTCCTACAGATAAATACCTTGCTCCAAGTTCTTTCTCCCTGTGAATGGTTCTGAGAAAGATTGTTAGGACCACGTTCTCCCGTTCCCATGGGAACCTTTTGTCTATCCTGCTCCTTGCTAACCCTCTGCAGGAAGGCTGTGTGGCGTAGAAGGACTTTCTAAATAAGCTAAGAGATGTGGGCCTTTGAGGCAGGGGTGGAGGGAGGTGGGACCCAGAAAACTGAATCTGGAGAAGTCATTTATCATCCTAATAAAATGAAGCACATGATTTGCATTCCAGGTCCTTCAACTATTCTATGGGAGCACGGGCGTTCTCCCATGACAGTATTTTTATCCCTGATGGGGGAGCAGAAAGTGAGCAGACAGTTCAAGCAATGTCACAGGACAACATCCTGGGCAAAGTCAAAACTCTTCAGGTAAGGCAGCTTGAGACTGGAGGATCAGAGCCAGAGGAGCCCAGCCCACCCCCATCCTCTGTGGAGGGAAGTGGAAGAGTCCCTGGCTGGTCCTTGAGTGATGGAGTGGGAGGGTCAGAGGTCACTTCAGGAGAGAAAGCTTTAATTTCTTAGACCTCACTCAGTTCCCCGTTAAAGATGCACAGTCTGCTTAGCACTGTCATACCGTCACCTCACCCCTGGCTTGTCCTCTCTCCTCTCCTCCAATTGTTGCTTCCTGTTTGACTGGACATGCAAACACGTCCCTAAGAAACGCTACGAGGCTTGTGTGGGGGGAAAGAGTTCCTAACCATTAAGTTGGCTGAGCTGCTATCCAGAGTCTGCCTTGCTCGCTTCCAGCGTGTGAGTCTCCAGCATGAGGTGGGGAGATGAGAGACTCTGGTGTGTCTGTAAATGCAGCCCCCAGCCCGCCTTGTCTAGAAGGAACCATTAACGTTGACGTAGCTGATGACTCCCTAGCAGTGAAAACTTGGTAAAGCAATGCTATCCCAAGTGTAGTGAAAAGAATGGATCCAGGAAAGGTTTCTAAAGAGAAACAAAGACTGTCATTATGTAGGGTTGTGCCATTGCTCAGAAACATTTCCCCCTCACCAGGAATCAATGCCAGGGCAAGCAACTTCTCTGAGGTGTGGGTGCCTAGAGATGACCTAAACCAGTGGTTCTCAACCCCTTTGGAGGCTGAATGACCTTTTCACAGGGTTGTATATCAGATATTTACATTGCGATTCATAACAGTAGCAAAATTGCAGTTTTGAAGTAGCAACAAAAATAATTTTCTTTTTGGTCGGGCATCACCATAACCTGAGGGACTGTATTATGGAATGACAGCATTAGGAAGGTTAAGAACCCTGCTGGAGACTTTGAACAGAGGGCTCTGAGTTACCCTGTCTCATCTGACTATGTCTACAGCAGTGAATGTATGAGAAGAAAAAAAAAAAAGCAAAATAAAGAAACAATGGTGGTCCAAGAACTGAATGATACAAAGAAGCATTATACTCAAAAGTAACTTTTCTATCATTTTACCTGTACTTGTTTGTACTGGGCACAAGCTGTGTATTTTATGGCCTGCTGTCACACACTCAGTGCAAGGTGGTGTATGAAAAACCAGGAAGTAGCCAACACCCTGGAGCCACACCCAAGCTTGCCTAGATCTTTATGCCTGCAGTCACCACTGACCAAGGAAGGCCAGGTCCCTGCCAGCAGAACCAGCCCAGTCTGGCTTGCAAATGCCAACACTTGATAGGGGGGTTCCTTCCTTTTGTTCCTGCTGGCTGTGGTCTTGTACTTTGAGACTGGGAAGAAGCAAGCCGACACTTTCCACACACGTTGAAGAGAGAGAACAGTAGTAGTCGGGGGGAAGCACTACCCCATTTCCCTCTCCCAGTCTTTTGATTACCAAAAGTTCGGAGCCCCTGACCTATCACACCCCTTTACTAAGGAGAATGATGTGCAGAACTGAGTCCACGAAATAGCTGTATTTTCACAGGGGCTTCAAGAAATTCTTTGAAGGGTGGATACTAGCCTGATGCCTTTAGTGATATCTGCTCTGTAACTTTTACCACATACCACTGCCACTTTAAAAAGTGGGTTTAAACTATGTTCATAGCAGCCTTATTTATAATAGCCAGAAGCTGGAAAGAACCCAGATGTCCCTCAATAGAGGAATGGATACAGAAACTGTGGTACATTT